>NC_079873.1:20841363-21144762 GCF_023065955.2 Ursus arctos | reverse complement strand
GGGACATTTTAACATTAAATATTTACCAAGACCCTTTGTCAGGTCATTGATCGATGTGTAAATAATATAACATGGATAGTGCACTTTATAACAATGGTGAAAATTGGTTTGTGTATTCTTAATTATAAAACTTATAACTGATGTCTGAACAAAGTCCAAGGGGACTCTATGGAAGTAACTGATTACATTGGGCGAGGAAGCAGAGGAAAATTCCAAGAGAGGGTGAACTTCTTGAAAAGAGACCATGATTTATTTGTCTTTATGTCCCCAATGTGTTCCCTAATACCTGTGAGTCAGATGCAAATAAATGTTGACATATGAATGCATGAAAGAGTTAACAACACTGATTTCTTCTCTACTAGTTGTCATGTGTGATAGGATAGAACACCATCATATCAGACCAATATTATATCCCTTACAGTAGCTATCCTGTTCAGAGTAAGAAAGAGAGAAAGCAAATTCGTGTTTATGCAACAAAGAAATTTTACCTATGTATCATGTACTAGACACAGTTTGTATACATTATCTTTGGACATATATAATTTCATTTGTGTTTCTTGAGGTGGCTTTAGATGCAACTTTGATGAAAAGTTTAAGTTGTCAAGGTACTACACTAGCCACACAATAACAAGGCCCACGGTTCGGAGAGCATTCATTAAGGGATGTAGAGATGCTCCGTAACAACGGCAATGTGGCAGTGGTAGAACAGCCAAGTAGCCTTCAGCCCTGTTACGAGAGGCCATGCCTGGGCCAGTTGGAACGTTTATGAGCCCACACGTACAGTTATTAAGGGTCGTATGCAAGTACCATTCCACCTTAGTTCCTCAGTATTCTGGTCTAAGAGTAAAAAGAAGCCCTCTTCACTCTGCTTTAGCCTATAACCAATAGCCTGAAAGTATGTACACTGAGATTTTTATCCAGTCCCCTTTACGTGTTGCTCAGAACAGATCAACTAGTGGGCGAGACGGGAGGTAAGACCTGATTGCCCATAGTAACACTAAGCAAGCTAACAGGCTACATTCATAATTGAAATGAAATTGGAGGTAATAATTCTATACTTTTTAGAAACTCATTTAAACGTAAGGAAAATTAGAGGGGTGCCTAGCTGGCTCAGTAGGTAGAGCATGCGATTCTTGATCTCAGAGTCATGAGTTCGAGCCCCATGTTGGGTTTGGAGATTACTTAAAGATAAAATCTTAAAATAAGTTTAAGGAAAATTGCAATGTTAAAGAGGATCATTATAAAAAATTATTTCAAAACTGAAAATAGCTAAGAATCCACTTTTGGTTTATAACTGATGCGCATTTGAAAATCATCCATTAAATAATTCCATTAATCGAGGATTGTTATAAGAGTTCAAAGATAAATATGTGTGTATCAGTAATAATCATTTTGATAAAATATTACTAAGCACCTACTATGTGCAGGACACTTTATATACTCTCTGATGTTTAAAACAATCCTTCACCGTGGGTTTTATTCTTCTCCTTTTACAGATAATATCACAGGTTCAGAGAAATTAACTAAATGATCCAAGTGTACGGAGCTCATGAGTAACACGTGGGAGTAAAATCCTCTTTCTGACTCTGAAGCATTATGTATTTTGCTATCCTGCCTTTGTGAATTCAGTTCCCAATTCCTCCACTGTTTTTGGATTAAGAAAAAAAAGAATATAAAATTAACGCTTAAATGGTAGATCAACAGGATGACCGTATAAATTATCCTCCAACCCAGCATACTTCTGAGAGTAAAAGAGGAGTATGAAAAACCACCACAGGGAGTTATTGTTCAACGAGTTACTGTTCAATAAAGTTTCTATTAATACTAGATGAGTACGTTCTAGAGACCCACTGCACAACGTAGTGCCTATAGTTAGCAATATGGTACTGTGCACCTCAGAATTTGTTAAGAGGGTAGATGTGAAGTGTTCTTACCATAAACACATAAAATAAGAAACAAAGAGACACAAGGAAACTTTCGGAAGTATTAGATACATCTATTACCTTGATTGTGGTGATGGTATCACGGGTGTTTATGCATGTCCCAACTCATCAAACATCAAATTATACACATTAAATATGTGTGGTTTTCTGTGTATCAATTATACCTCAATAAAGCTTATAAAAGGTAGCTTAAAAATTACCCCAAGGCAGTAGGTGTAACCCGTGGCATATGGTCCCTTTTGTATTAAAGTTCCAGACAGGAAGTAGATGGCACACTGGGAAAGATTTAACTGAAAATAATTCAACAAAGGAATAAAATGTGGAGATGTGGCAAGTGTAAAGCATCCAATATGGACAGCAGGACCCAATCAGCTAGCTACAACAGGCTTGAGGAACAATACGCAGAGCAGTGCTGGCTAGAGCCCTGTGGGAGCTGGAGCTGCTGGCAGGAAAGAGGGGCTGCCCTTTAGAACCATAGGTGTGAAAGCAGGCAGTTACCGCCAGGACTGGGGTGGGCAGGAACACTTACCCTAGTCTCTCTCTCTCTCACACACACTTTAGTCTCCAGCTGGTGCTTCTAGTTGATTGAATCCGACCAGAGTCCACAGGACAAGCTGACTAATGTCCTCTATGGAGGTCAGCCTCCGAGGATCTAGAACAGAGCAGAAAATGAGGGAAAATGGATTTGAGGGAAGAAAAAGAATAACCAGTATGGGTGGGCTTCTGATCATATCATCTATTTTTAAAATTAGCAAAAGAAACTTTAATACTTGAATGCCTCTAGTCTTATCCAACAATACGGGACTCAGCATGAAGATATTCTTTACTTGTCCTACTCTGAGCCTCGTTACTGACAAGTGATCCCAACATGAACCTTCTATCGAAATTCTGATAATCGCTTATTTTTGTGGGGGAGAGAGGCTGATTTTCTTGGTAACCTATCTAGTAATCAAGTCCTTCTACAAAGTGACAACCTTAGTCATAAAAAAAGCAGGAATCCTGAAGTCCTACTAACCTGAGTTTACAAATGAGTTGTCCCCATAACTGACTGTGTGACCATGAATATTATCTTTTCTGATTTTTAGTTTCTTTTTCCAGAATGTAGGGCAATAAAACTGACCTCCAGAAGAGATAACACATAAAATATACTTACCAGGTACCTAACATATAGCCAAAGGTCAAGAAATAGTACTTAATGCTATTACCATTAATACTGTTAGTATCATTAATATAATATTTAGTTATTATCCAAGAGAATAGACTATTAAATTTTTCCAGTATGTTGTCCTTAGGCTGATTGCCTAGATCTCAACCATAATGTTGCCCTCTGCTCACTTACTGGGATGTCCAATTTGACTTCTCTTTGACCCCAGATGGCTCTGTTTATATAATGGGCCCCTATATCCATCAAGAGTTAGGCCATCCCTCACAAATATCTATGTATATATGACAACCACTAAGAGGAATCAAGAGTGGAGGTGATAAGGGTAATATAATAGCATCTAAGAAAAAAAAAGGTAAAATCATGGATTCATTCAATCCAATGCTTTGTTATAGCCACAGTAATTTATGATTAGCTTAAAATTCTCATTCAGTGCCAAGTCCTTTCATGTCCAACACTCAGCTTTTCAATCCCCATGGGGTTCATTTGGTATATTTCTTTATTCAAACTTAGGTTCGAGAAAAGTTTCTTTCAAAAGCATGCAGAGCCATCTGCTTAAGTAGACCACAAGCAAAGAGACTGGGTAAACAATTTTGGCTGTCACTCGATTATTGGTCTAATGTGAATACATATTTGTTACCTATTCACTGAAGTTCTCATGGATAACCTAATACAGATTTTTAAAGATGTTTTCTCTCTTTCATTCTTTCTTATTTGAAAAAGAAAAAGAGTCCCTCAGGTGCATTTTGATCTGTCTGGAACTCAGGATCTATTAATTCAACAGAGCATAACACATTTACTTTTCAGTTTGTAGCAACAATTACTGTGTCTTATTTATTTTATAATATCCACCTTCCTATTATTTTTTCCTGAATTCTTCCTGTCACTCTCACTCAACATCCAGCTCTCTAAAATCACACCTCTTAGTGACAAGTGAAACCACTAAAGCCATGACATTAACTGGCAAGGAGATGTGCTTGTAATAGTTAAACTGAGCATCCCTTCCAAAAGCTCATGATTGTCAGTCACCCGCAATGTCTTTTAGTCCCCTCCTATACAGTGCATTGTCAAGCAGAGATTTGGTTAATTTCATCATTATACATAACCTCTGAGTACACTTCAAGATAAAGGTTCTATAGAGACCCAGGTTTTCAGGAATAAAAATTCACAGCGTGTGGTAGATCAGTTGTGCTAATGGCCCTAACTGTTCACCCTTCCTTTATCCTGCCCCTTTCCATAGAATTTTGCAGTTCCTTCTCACTCTCTCAGGTCGTTCTGCTTCCACTCTTGATTCTGGACTCTTCCCTATTACTTGCTTTGGTCAATAGGATATTAGCAAACTTGACCCAAGCAGAGGCTTGAAAAAGTACCTACATGTTTCCACTTCCTCTCTTGCTCATCTGCCTTTGCCTTGAGACCATCCCTACAAGAAGCGTGTAAGAGAAAATGGAGAGAATTGCATCATCACTCAAGAAGGAGGGATGTGAACATCAGGAAAGGCCTAAGAGAAGAAATGATATGACCACTGGGCTGTCCCTTAAAGATTACTAGGAATTTATCAGATAGACCATGGAGCAGAAGGATATATCAGGTGGTAGAAATGGCATGTAAAAGCAAAACAAAAGAAAACAAAACCTCTGAGGTGTGAAAAAACTTGGCATGTTTAAAAAACTCAAATAGCTGGATAGGAACCATCTGAGCACAAAGGTCATGTGTGGCACGCTAGGAGTTTGTATTAATGTTATAGTTTTGACAATGGGGGGTTACTGAAGAGATTTTTAGCAAGTGTTAGTTGGTATCACTTTAAAATGAATATGATGGCAGCAGGTTCAAGGACAGACTAGAGACTGAAGAAAGAGAGCCTAAATGGGAGAGGACTGAAATGGTTTGAGTAAGAAATGATGGCTGCCATGTTTAAGCCATGAAAGTGGGAGAGTGAAGAGAGAAGCGGATTCAGGAAATATTTAGGAGTAGAAGTAAAAGGCCTGGTGAATAAACTGAATTTGGGAAGTTTATTAAGGAGTGGGAACAAATGGTTCCCAGGTTCATGGGATTATTCACTGAGATAGATAGCATACCTGTGAGGAAGCAGGCCTAGGGTGAGGCAGGAAGAAAAAAGTAGAAGAGGGTGCCACAAACTCAGTTTCCTATTAATAGAGTATGAAGGTCATCTTAGATGTCATGAAGATGATCTAAGTTGATGGAGGAGCATAAATTCTATTCAATTTGAGTGTTTCATCATGGCATCCTAAGCTGTGGTCTTATAGGCAGAAATGCAAACTGATATATCAAAGGGGAAACAAACAGGGCTATATTATTCTTTGACAGAGTCTCTAATAAACAGAACCTGAGGGATAGGTTAAAGAACTGATAATTTATTTAGGAGATGGAAATCTAAGGCAGCATGCATGAGAAAAAGGCAAGTAAAGATGTGAAATAAAGTCTGTTTTACCCTGCTCGTTAACATGTCATGGTAAACGGAGAAGAGACACTGAGGGCTGCTTAGCAAGTGGGTCCACTCAGCACCTGAGATTTTTCCAGACAGGCCATGAGGCAAAACTGGACCTCAGAGTACAGTGTGTGTAGTATAGTGTCCCATTCAAGTATAGAAGCAGTCAGAAGAACTGGAAACTCTGGGTGTTGGGTTGCTCTACCTGGCTGTGTGACAGGAAGCAAGGGGAAGAGTCTAGCAGAGAAAAATGACTGATTGGCCCCAGTCCAACGGGGTGTGGACAAAAAGACGGGGACACAACTGGAAGGAAGGAGGTAGTAAAGGGAATCTCCTCAGGGAGGCTCACCAACCACATGTCCAATACTATGTATCGACACAGTGCAAACCGAAAAACCTTAATTTTGAGTCCAAAAATAAAGCTGGAGAGTATGTTTTGCTGAAACACTTGCTAATGTGGCTGTAAAATATTTTTAATTTTCCTAACATATTCTCATGTGGGTTTTATGTGGGGAATTCCAGAGTTTGAATGGATACAACTTGACATATATAAAAGAAACATTCTACTGAGCGCATTTTGACAAATGCAACACAAGAGGAATATCCAATTTAAATAAAATATGGTGGAGAAAGTAGGGTCCTTCTAGAACATTATACAAACTCAAAAATGCATCCACCAATTAATTTATATTAATATATGTTATTGTTTATTTATGATGAACCATCATAAAACATGCTTTTATAGGACTTTTAAAATATCCACAATGTGTTTATACCAAATTACACTATATTAGGGGCCAAACTGCCCATCAAAAGAGAAATCTTCTAAAGACAAATCTGGTCAAATAACATATTTTAATGTCAACTTAATGATTTTTTGTGTGTGATTCACCTGAGTTATACCTTGAAATGGCAATAAATTTCTCTACATTCTTTTGAAAAAAAAAAAAAAAGCTGAAAAACTAACCATAAAATATCAAAGTTTAAAGCAGCAAAATAAGGTAACAATTTAAATAAATGCATATGCTGTTAAAGTACAAAGAAAATAATAGGATAAACATCAGCACCAGCAAAGAGATTTTCTCTGGCAAGAAGAAGAGGGCTATGACAAGGGAAAGCTATGTAGGGACCTTGAAGCATTATTTGTAATGGTTTGTTTCTGAACTTGGGTGGAGGAGCCTAGGTATTTTTTTAATGATATTTTTGTATACCATCTTTCTGCAGTGAAATATTTCATTAGATAAAATAAAATAATCATCACTAAAACTTAAGGACATTCATGTAAAATGGTACAAAAAGTAAGGAAACATAAATGGGACAAAAGTAAAACTTGACCAAACCAATGAATGGCAGGAAAGAAGCTAAAGATCAAGAAATTATGTAAAGTAGGAAAAAACAGGATGGCAAAAATATATCCAAACGTATCACTGATGACTATGAACATGCATAAACTAATTTGACTGTTTAAAAGATAGAGTCTTAGATTGGTATTTAAAAGAAGCAAAACCTGGGGCACCTGGGTGGCTCAGCCAGTCAAGCATCCACCTCTTGATTTTGGCTCAGGTCATGATCTCAGGGTCGTGAGGTTGAGCCCTGCATCAGGTTCCATGCTGGGTATGGAGTCTGCTTAAAATTCTCGCTCTCCCTCTCCCTCTGCCCCTCCCCCGTGCCCTCTCTCTCTCTCTCTCTAAAAAAATAAAAAATAAAATAAAACAAGCAAAACCCAGCTATAGTCTATTTATGAGGACATACAAGATAAAATAGTGGTTAAGACTGAAAATGAAGAGAAAATCCTATATTAGACATATGATAAGAAGGAGAAGGCAATAGTAGCAATACAAATAAGAGACCAAACAATATTCAAAGCCAAACAGGGACAGATCAATAAAAGTCGTTGAAAATTCCACCAATGTCTTAACATAAAGAGAACTTTCATGAGGATGTCTCCATCTAACTGGACAAGTGCAAATATAAAAAAAAATATGAGAAACTTCTCTAAAATACAGAGGAAATGGACACATAAATAATACCAACAAGAGCTATTACAGATGGTGAGAAGAGAGAATGGACCCAAACAAATTGATGACTGGTGCTCCTAAACAAAAAAATAGAAACCAGCAGAAGCAGGGGTGAAAGATTTAGTAATCTATGTGATCTGAAACAAACAAAACCAAAAAGAACTCAAGAGTAATAAAAATATGCAGTATGAAAAAGTGCACAAATTGTACCTGGAAAAATTATTGGAATTTCACTAAAACCTCTCCCTCTCTCTCCCCCTCCCTCCCTCCCCCCATATACATCTGTATATATATATATATTTTTTTTTTTTAATTGCAAGGATGAAAAAAAGATCAGACAAGCATTCAGCAGAAATATGAAGTTACATAGAAAGAGAAACCAATCTGAATCCTTTCACTATTCTTTTCCATGATGCTAAATACTATAAACACTAAATTTTGAGAGAAAAATATTTGTGACTCTATACTTCTTATAACAGATAAGAATTCATCATATGTTAACCTGTAAGCACACACAAAAAATTCTCTTTTGGTGTATATTACCAGGGCACTCTCCTGGTAAGACCACTCCAATGGTGAGAATGGAGACGCAGGCTCAGGCATGAAATTTTGTTTTTCAAGACAGCATAGAAGTCTGCTCAGGCTGCCATAATGAAACCCCATAGCCTGAGTGGCTTAAACAAAAGACATTTATTCCCTTATGGTTCTGGAGACTAGAAGTCCCAGTTCAAGTTGCCAGCCTGGTTGGTTCCTGGTGAGCAGATGGCTACCTTCTCACTGTGTCCTCGTATGACCTTTCCTGGGGGTAAGCACATGGGGAGAGAGTTTGGCAGTGTCTCTTCTTACTAGGACACTATTCCTGTAGGATCATGTCCCCATTCTGATGACCTCATTTAACTTTAATTACTTCCATAAAGACCCCATCTCCAAATACAGGCGCATTAGGGGTTAGGGTTTTAACATATGAATTTGGGTGGGGAGACACAAGCATTTAGTCCATAACAGATAAGAAATGAACATTAAATCATTTAAAGATAAATCTGATTAGGACTGCATATGTACAATTAAAAACAAGTATCTTAAATCTCAAAATGGAAATGTACCAAGTAAAATAATATAATAAATAGATTTAGATTCCACGCTATAGTAACAAAAACCCAGACACAAAATAGGTTTAAATTCGAAGGGATACATACACCCTCATGTTTACTGCAGCAATATTTATTACAGCCCGAGTGTTCATCAATAGAAGAATGGATAAAGAAGATGTGGTGCATGTATGTGTATATTTATATATAAATTTATGTACATATATGAATATACACACACAATGGAATATTATTCAGCCTACACAGAGAACGATATCTTGCCATTTGTAACAACATGGATGGAGTGAGACAGTATAACGCTAAGTGACATAAGTCAGTCGGAGGAAGACAGATACCATATGATTTCACTCATGTGGAATTTAAGAAAAAAACAAATGAACAAAGGAAAAAAGAGAGAGAGACAAACCATAAAACAGACGCTTAGCTATAGAGAACAAATGAACGGTTACCAGGGAAAAGGTGGATGGGGGGATGGGTGAAATAGGTGATGGGCATTGAGAGTACACTTCTCACAATGAGCGCTGAGTAATGTATAGAAGTGCTGAATCACTATATTGTACACCCATATCCATGTTATGGTGTACATAACACAACATTACATTTAACACTGTATGTTAACTATAATGGAATTGAAATTTAAGAAAGAGCTTTAAATATCATCGTTTTATTATTTTTCTGTAATCCATAGCTACTTTTCTGACTCAACACTACTGTGTTTAATAATTTTTCTTTTAACCTTTCTCATGTTTTTCTGTAATCTTGTAACTCTTATTAATTGTTTGAATATGCTAACAGGTGATGATTTACTATTTACACAATGCAGGTACATTGTAATGCACTGTAAGCATCTGACAATTACTAATGTTTGCCATTTTTACAACTTGTCTCTTGTAACTCTAAATTCATTTACTAATAACATGAGAAATCTCTTCAATCAGCAATTTCACTGAATTGCATTAAACTCCCAAAGCATATGTGCTATCATTTTGGTTACTCAGCAG
Organism: Ursus arctos; assembly: GCF_023065955.2. NCBI lineage: Eukaryota > Metazoa > Chordata > Mammalia > Carnivora > Ursidae > Ursus > Ursus arctos. The sequence continues at coordinate 21,135,080 of NC_079873.1, read as the reverse complement.
GCTTTCTGCCTGAAACTTCTCAGTACTTCTGCATACCCTAAGAAAAATGACAATTAGAGTTGAATACCCAAGAGTGCTAAAATAAGAGCTTGCCATTTTTTCCTGAATTTTCAATGTAATTTGTCTCTTTTATTGAAATTTATTTTTGAAATTAGTTATTAAGCATAATATATAGGATCAATACCAGATGATTTTTAATGCATATTAGGTTTTAAAAAAAAAGTATACTTTTATTAGAGTTTAAAAATATAAAATAGGAATCTGTCATAAAAAATAATCTATAATTTAACTTATTACTGAATTTCTCTTTTCATTTTCCTCTTTATATTGTAGTAAAATACACAAGATCGATACAATTATCACAAATTTTAACTCAGATTTCAAAATGTAACTATATTACTTGTTTTTTAAATTTAAGATTGATCAGTTAATCCATTTTATTTAGGTCCATTTTATTTTTTTTCCAAAACTACCATAGAATGCAAAGGATAAACATTACTCTAGGGGGGTGGGGAATGGGATAGGCCGGTGATGGGTAGTAAGGAGGGCACATATTGCATGGTGCACTGGGTGTTATACACAACTAATGAATCATCGAGCCTTACATCGAAAACCGGGGATGTACTGTATGGTGACTAACATAAAAAATCATTATTAAAAAAAAAAAAATTACTCTATAAAATGCCATAAGGCAAATTATTTATGTCTACAATTCTGATATCAACTATTAAAAGGCAAAAAGTATACCTCACAATGTCACATACAATGGCACTTACGAAGAAGAAAGACTAACAAAAGACCATATTTACTCAAATGAGATTGTATGGGTAAGATTGAAAAGTTTAGATGTAAACATTCTATGTGAAAGGATAATTAGTAGAAATTGGTATCTGTTTTTTGAGCTATTTGAAACTTGTTTCAAAGAGAACTTTAAGATTTAAATTTTTAAAATTCTAATTTTGATAGATATATATTTTATGTTATAGTAAATTAGAACTAGAAAAGTCATATGCTTGAACTTTTATTTATCTTTCATTCACACAGTTCTCTTAAGACATTACAACTTTGACTCTTAAACTCACTTCCATCCAGAACTCTTTTTAATCTCATGATTCCATGTCCCAATCACTCTTGGGCCTTATAGAGCTCTAATGTATTCTCTGTATGTGGCCAGTAAATAAACTAAGAAACAGAGCATGGAAATTTCTGCAGAACTTTTAAAAACCAGTCTTGGAAGTAACATCTATCACTTCTGTCCATGTTTCATTGGCCAGAACACAACCATATGGCCCCACAAAACTGCCAAGGGCCTAAGAAATGTATGTGTCTCAAAAGAAGAGAAATAACACCAATACCGGTGAGAAACAACGTTCTCTGCCACAATATTTTAAAAAATGTTTTCTACTGCAGGATGTATACATCATACTTACAAGACTGACCAAATCACAAAACTGGATTTTGTTATCTCCCTCAGGAGTGCAATAAGACAAACCATGGTTTTTACTTAGACAACTTGAATCTTATCAAACACATAGCTAGACTTCATGCCAATCCTTTCATAAACTTAACCCTGAGTACATCTTTGTCCTAAATTTCTCCCACTGAAATTAGGGAAAAAGTCCTCTACCACTGTCTATCCATGGGCCTTCCTTACAATAATAACATGGCATTTCCTATGATAAACGAGACCATGCATTTATAGTGCTTTTTATTTTTATTATTTTGGACGAATGGTTATTCACTGTGAAAATGACTGTTTTTGGTGGTTTGTTACTCTTAATTTTATCTACTAGCAAACAACCAGCTACCTTGGTGATACATAGACCGTGTGCTCAAAGCATGAAGTAACAAGAGATAAAAGATAAGTGGTATTTCTTCTTTCACTTCACAGAATTTGTGTGAATGAAGGAGTGCAGAAATGGTCAGTGATGACATCACAACGGCTCTGAGATGTGGAATTCACACTTCCGGCTCGGGGCTCAGCTTCCATATGAAACAGAACCCTTTTACTTGTGTGTGCTTGCATTCTATGTTGGAAGTCAGGGGTCAGCACTCTGCCTGTTTTTGGAAATACAGTGTATAGTCGTGCCCATTTGTCTACGTGCCGTCCGTGGCCGATTTCAAGCTCAAATGGCAGAGTTGAGTAGTGCAACCGATTGCCGTGTGGTCCACAGAGCTGAAAATACCTACTGTCTGCACTTTGCCATTAAACATTTGCCCACCCCTGCTTTAAACCCATGAGGTGAGATCATCAAGGTTCCAAAGTTGCTTAGCTTCCATTTTCATCCCACAGAAAACAAAGAAAGAGCTATTAAGATCCAACTCTAACACCTGGTTAACAATGTCGGTTGTTCAGCTTCAAAAGATTCAAACTGAAATTGAATTAAGGAACACTTGGAAACCTTATTGAACAACAGTTCTTTGTAATGATTTCCTGCCTGTGGTGGGCAGCTTTGAATGTATTTTATAGTCGTCTTTCATTTATAAATATAGGAACACAAAGACAAATTGTCTCTAAAATTACAGTTTTTAGTCTCAGATATTTCATATCACAGTGATATAAGTTTTAATATTTGTAGATAGTTTGAAAAATAGGTATAAAGGGGCTGTAAAATGTGGCATATATCTTACAGCTACCTGGGGCATGTTTTAAATAGGAGGCCTGTAAGGAGTTGCTAAAGTAAGGCTTTGTATCCTCAAGCCTATTTGTGCAATAAATAACGCATCAGACATTGCAATCTAAATGGAGCATACTGAGGTGCCTAACTTCCATTTTAATCATAAGTATTAAAATTGCATATAAGATTCTATTATTTTAATAATATCTAAAACAAAATATAATGGTATAAGCCATTCTTATCAAATGACTATCTGAAGACAGATTAGCCCCATTAAGGGTAAATATGCTCTAGTTGCTAGGACCATTAAAAAGTAGGAAATTATTCTTCATTATCTAAGGTCTTCCCATCTAACAGTTAAAAACTAAAATAAAAGATCATAAATGATGATTGCCAACTCCAGTTTCAAAATTAAAATGGACTGTTTTTATTTCACTGAGAGACACATGCGTTTCATAATGTGCTACCAGTCTACACTAGCATGTGATTTTCTTTCCATTGAGGTTGGGGTTCTTCCATGATATGTTCCACTGATATAGTGATGAAAACAGTAGACCCAATGTCTGCTCCCTTATACCTATAACAACAAAGAATTAAAAACAGATCCTAAAGTGGTCTTCATAAGTAAGAGTTTTGAAGACGAGCTGAATGCTACAGAAGGGGTTCCCAATCTAGGTTGACAAAATAAGAGTTTTCAACTTTCACAAACTTTCTATAGCAATTTCTGTGACCCTTCATAGTCGCACTAATGATTAAAATGAATGAAGATGCAAAGAAAAAATTAAATATGGGTGTAAAAATTTTAATTAAATCGTATTTTTGCAATTTGCCTTAATACGCTGTACTTTATAGTGATTTTTTTTTACTTTTATATATATTCTCAGAGAGTTCAGATACCTTGAGGGATGGCCACATAAAGTAAAAAGAGATGCCATCAGAGGTCAGTCTTGGTTTAAACTACAAAATAGATTATTTGCTCTCAAAAATCCTGCTGCCTATCTTGTAATCGCTTTGCTATTTGAAGTCTCCCCCAGCTGTTTATTAACTTTGTGCAGCAGCCCTGATTTCCTAGGCGGCATTTCTAAAAATATTTTTCAAGACCAACTGCCAGAGACTCAGTAGGGATGCTTGTTACAATATACAGATTCCTTGGCCAGTTTTCAGTTTTACTGGATGAGATGTTGAGGGAGGTAGGCCTGGGAATTAGTCCAAAACTAATCAGAGAAAGTAGGCTAATGGCAGACAATGTCATAATGTGTTATCCTTCTGAATTAGACATTGCAATTTTAAGAGAGTTCTTTATGAGAAAATTACTTAAAACTGGAGAAGAGTGCTAAGTTGGAAGGATTTCAGGTGAATTGGAAAGATTATGTAGACATGTGGGAGTCTGTGTTGTTTTACGCTTCTCTACTTAGAAGTTGGTATCTGGAGGATCCATACTCGCTCCAGCTATACATGGGATTTTGACTTATTCGGCTTAGATACCGCTACCTGAGTTGCCTAATAGAAACTACGAATAGAAACCGTCCTATTAGGTAGATAATGACATATTTACCTACAAATGTATGCAAATATTACACATTTTTCCATGTTTAGAAAAAGCATGAAGGTTAGGTGAGTAATATTTCTTACCAAGTCAGAGTGGATACCTGAATGACTGGTATAAATACTTTATGTATTTGGAAATACGGGTCCAGTGACTTTAGATATGGTTTTTCCTTATGTAATTCTTACTTTCAACAAATATATCTCTTTAAAAAAAAAATGTATCTCTTAAGGCAAAATTATTATTATTTTTTTTTTTTTAGTATTTAAACCACCTAGAAATATAAGAAGCCAGTTATCTGTTGTTGCTGAGAGTAAAGTCATTTTTGTTTGAAGTTGTGCTTTAAGAAAATGACTTACAGACCACCTGGTGAATATTTACTAAACCTAAAACCTAGACCAACATATTTTATGAGGATTCAGAAACAAAACAAAAGGGAGCTTTATAATTTCCTTGTAAGAATCAGAAGAGAGGGGCACCTGGGTAGCTCAGTCAGTTAAGCATCTGCCTTTGGCTCAGGTCATGATACCAGGGTCCTGAGATCAAGTTCCACATCAGGCTCCATGCTCAGTGGGGAGTCTGCTTCTCCCTCCACCCTTTCCCCCTGCATGTGATCTCTCTCTCACTCTCTCTCAAATAAATAAATGAAATGAAATCTTAAAAAAAAAAAAGAATAAGAAGAGAAAAATCCTACAGTCAATGAGAAAAAGGGGAATTAGAGTTGTAATGTTCCTTAGGCAAGCTAGAAAAACACTAAATAGAACAACCATACACCAACAAACTAGACAACCTAGAAGAAAGGGAAAAACTCTCAGAAACGTACAACCTACCAAGATAGAAACAAAAAGATAATCTGAACAGCCCAATTACCAAGAAGGAGACTGAATCAGTAATCAAAAAATCTCCCTAGAAAGAAAAGCCCAGGACTGCATGGCTTCAATGGTGAATTTTACCAAATATTTAAAGAAGAATTAATGCCAGTCTTTCTCAAACTCTTCCAAAAAACTGAAGAGTAGGTAACACTCCCAAACTCATTTTATGTGGCCAGCATTACCTTGATACTAAAGCCAGAAAAGGACACTCCAAAAAATAGAACTACAGACCAAGATCCCTCATGAATACAGACATAAAAGTTCTCAATAAAACACAAGCAAATTGAATTCAATAGCACATTAAAAGGATCATTTACCGTGAGCAACTGAGATTTATCCCTGGGTTGCAAGGATAGTTCAACACATATAAATCAATAAATGTAAGACATCACGTTAATAGAATTTTAAAAAAAAACCACGATTATCTCAATAGATGCAGAAAAAGCATTTGATAAAATTCAACATCAGTTCATAATAAAAACTCTTAACAAATTAGGTATAGAAGGAATATACCTCAATATAACAAAGGCCATATATAATAAGCCTACAGCTAATGTCATACTCGATGATGAAAGGTTGAAAGCTATTCCTATCAGGGCACCTGGATGGCTCAGTTGGTTAAATATCTGACTCTTCGTTTCAGCTCAGGTCATGATCTCAGGGTCTTGAAATCAAGCCCCGTGTTGGGCCCCATGCTCTGTGGGGAGTCTGTTTGAGATTCTCTTTCTTCCTCTCCCTCTGCCCTGCTTATGCTCTCTCTCAAATAAGTAAATAAATCTTTTTTAAAAAATAAAAAAAGCTGTTCCTCTAAGGTCAGAAACAAGACACTGGTACCCACCCTCACTAGTCATATTCAACAAAGTACTGGAAGTCCTAGCCAGAGCATTCACTCAAGAAAAAGAAATAAAAGTCATCAGAATTACAAAGGAGGAAGTAAAATTGGCTCTATTTGCAGATGGCATGATTTTACACAAACAAAATTCTATCTAAAGACTCCACCAAAAAACTGTTAGATCTAATCGATAAATGTAAAGAAAAAAAATACTGATTAGAAAATTTAAAACTAGGTAAGTATCATTAACATATCAAACACCTCCTGTGCAATGTCCTTGTTATTTACATTATCTCATTTAATCTTCATAAGAACTCTGGATTGAGTGTGTTGTTAATTTCACAGTTTGCAAATGATAAAATGGAGGCACAAGTATTAAATAACTTTCCATGCTCTGTATCCTACACAGGGTTACTTATATGCTACTTGGTGGCTTTGAAAAATGATATATAGCCAAGGTAAGTAAATGCTAAAGCAACATCAAGACAAGTAATGAGGAAGTCTCACTAACTGAAATGGAACATGTTTTCTTTTGACTAATTCAATATAGTAGAGGAAGTAATTACCAATACAAAAGCAAATTCAGACAGTGTAGAGGTTTTGACTTCAAAATTAATTAATATACTGGGTCTTTAAAACTAAACTAAGTAAATACTGTGGACTAAATGTTTGTGTCATCTCTAAATTCCATGTTGAAACCCTTATTCCCAGTGTGATGGTATTTGTTCACGGGGTCTTCGAGAGGTAATTGGGTCATAAAGGTAGAGCCCTCAGGATGACAGTAGTGTCCTTATAAGATGAGACAGGAAAAAGCTTGCCTCCTCTCTCACTCTCTTTTCTACCATATGAGGACCTAGCAAGAAGATGACCACCTTCTTTTTTTTTTTCCCTTTAAGGTGTACACTTTATGGAACTGGTCTCAAGTCAGTGTACAGGTAAACCCTGGCTGCCTCTGTGCCTCAACCCCACTCCCAGGGAGACCAAAAGCCTTCATAAATCTTAAATTGGAGGGGACAAAAAAGGGGGGCCATGATGGCAGACCATTCAAATTAAAACAAAAAGAACAAGTATGAGGTGAGGGTTAAAAAAAATTTGCACTACATAATTCACACAAAAGCAATTCTATCACCCTCCCCTGTGTGGACTTGGGCGAGGACTGGCCCTTCTGAGGGAGAAATGGAGTGGCTTCTGGGAAGGCAAGGGACTTCCGGTAACAATGCATCTCACGATATTTGGAATGATTAAAAAAAAAACAAAACAATGTACAATCAAAGTCCTCAGCCACATTGTAGAACTTTGGAGATTCTTGCTCCAACCAACTGCTGTCACCTTCACCATTCCAATTTTTAAATCCTGAGTCAAGTGCCAAAAATAAATAAATAAATCAACAACAACAAAAAAAAAAATCCAAAACCAAAAAACAACAAATTAAAAAAACAAACAAACAAATAAAGCCATACCAACCTCATCACATTTTCTGCACAAGTTAGGTTTTGTCAAGAAAGGATGTAATGCAACTAAAGTTATAGTCCACCTAAAAGCATTTGTGGTGGATGATGGAGGAGCCGGACTCGTCGTACTCCTGCTTGCTGATCCACATCTGCTAGAAGGTGGACAGCGAAGCCAGCATGGAGCCACTGATCCACACAGAGTATACCTTCAAACCAGAAAGAGGGCTCTCACCAGAACTCAGCCATACAGGGACCTTGACCTTAGACTTCCCTGCCTCAGAACTATGAAACTAAACAACTGAAGAATCTAAGGATGAAAATATATGTAAATTAATGCTTTTATTTTGTTACATTGTCATTATATCTTTACTTTCAAAGCTTTAAGGCAAGTTCAGTTTAAAAACCATTTTGAAGTCATGATATCTATATCAAGATAATATTTCAAAATCTATTAATGTGCTTTTCTTTGAATATATTTTTATGTTGCCAGAGTGCTCCATTCCTCAGAGAGTCCTTTGTTATACCTGGAGAGTTGGAGAGTGCAAGAAAGTGTCCTTGTTCACCTCTTGAAATCTAAACAAGTTTCACAAAGCCAATTTTTAGAAATAAGAAAACCAGGTTTTCATTTTTCAAGAGCCAAGCACTTGAGAGAGTAAAGTAGAAACCCCAGCTAGGTTAAAGATGGAACCTAAGCTAGTGGGGGCCTGTGACTAATTTCCAAAATTGAACTCTGAGACTATACATGGTTCCATTTCTAGGGTTAAGATTGGGTTGATGTGGAAAGGAGAAATAGTAATAGGGTACACACAAGCAGAGAATGTCACCTGTTTATGGAAAACTTTCCACATGCCCCATTTGAGTACACAGGTGCTGTGAAGGCTAGTCAAGAGCAGGGAAGCAAAGATCGGCATAGGGATGGCCTTTAAACCGGAAATCATGGCAGGGATCGGGAATATCCAAAGCAGGTACTGCCCCATGTCCCACTGCTATGCAGGAGCAGCTATAACTTCTGTAGAAATCAACATCCAAAGACAAAGTAGCATAAGACTTCCCACTGGGAAGCCACTAGGGAACAAATCTCAGACTGTTCACCCCTGTTGCCATAATAAGCTTCCCACTGTCTCAGGTATGACCTTGGGAAACAACAGAGACCACAGTAACCTAAAAGAGGCTCACATGTAAGTGTAAGAGGATTAAAATGTAAAAGCAGAAATCAAGACAAGTTAGAGGTAAAGATAAGCAATTTATGCAAAAGAAAGTAATTCCTTGATCGAAATTTACTTGGCATTCTAAATGGGGCAAGAATCAGAGTGATTAAGCAAGGGGAGACCAAGTTCAGTGATTGAGAAGCGGTCATAATCATTCCTATAATTTTTTTACTTGGTCGCCTCTAGTTTAAGGTGGTCCATGAAATATATTTCCTACCATCTCCTCAGTATTTATTGCTCCTCAGAATTTCTAGTAATGATTTGCTTTTCTCAATTCTCAAAGCTGCCTTTAGGCACAGAAGTCCAATTTGAGGTTTACAAGTAAGCACAGAGCTTTACAAAGATAATTGTTGGCGGGAAAATTACGTTCCCCCCTCCCATTACAGGTTAAGAAATAAGAACTAATGAGCAAAGTGAATTGTATTAAAGAAATGTATTTTATTTTTTTTTAATGATTTTATTTTTAAGTAATTTCTACACCCAATGTAGCGCTCAAACTCACAACCCTGTGATCAAGAGTTGCATGCTCCACTGAGCCAGCGAGGCGCCCCTAAAGAAATATATTTTAATTCAATCAAAAAAGGAAATATCAAATTTAATTTAAAGGAAAAAAAATCAGAAATTGTGTGAGAAAACAACAGAGCAAATCAATTCCTGAAAAGAGAGTTCTGCATCTTGATGATAATATTTATTGAAAGGGTTAGAAAAAAATTAAAATGTCCTTTAGCGTAAGAATTTTTGAGTTACCTGCAATCAATTCATTTCAGAAGTGGAGCAATCCTTGGTCATTTCTTAATATCAAAATTTACGCAGGTTTCTCTCTTGAATATCTTCTACATTTAAAGAGGCAATCACACAAAATCTCCTATATTCCATACACGATAAATTCTTTGTTTCAGCCAACTCTTAATGGAGGGGTAACTAGTACACCACCACCTCCTTGGACAAAAAGCGTCGGAATATTCTGTTTTGTTGATTTATGTATCTCTTCGTATGTTTCCTCATCAATCTCTATAGTAGTCACAGTTTCTTCCACATCTCCCAATATTGTATGTAAATGCTGATCAGAAATATGTAATCTACCTTAAAAGCTGTCATTTCTCATTTACACATAAATACGCTCATCCAGGCTGAGCATGATGAGATCCAGGAGCTCTTCTATGGTGTTGGTAGTTTGTTGTTGGTCCGTGTCATCCAACATGTTTCAAACCCTGCGCCCTTCCCCCAAAAAATGTATTTTGAAATTTACATTTCTGTATCTGAGTCAATGTAACTACAAATTGTAAAACAACTACATTTAAAGTCAGTGTTAATCATATTGTAGTTGAGAATGTTTTGCTCTACTTTTTAGGAATAGTGGAGCATGCACAATGTGATATTCTAGCACCATATACACCAGAAATTTCCTGTTGTAAAAGCTTTGTTTCTAAAAATAAATGGTATAGAAAAAAAAACACCATAGAAATGGTATATATAAAGATTCACATGTCTTGTGAATCTTTAGTTTGGTATTTATGAAGTTTTACTGCTTCTTCCTAATCACGCAGCAATTTCGAAGAATCTTTAGATGGATAATCAGTATATCAATAAAGAGAATAGATTATAACAGAGTAAAAATATTAGGTCAGAGAAGTATATTACACAATAGTATTTTTATAAGGACCCAAAATATGCAAAACTAAACATCATATTTTTAGGGATACAAACAAATATGACAGAACTATTCTTAAAAGGTAAAGGAATGAGGCCATCTGGTGACTTCTACCTCCAGAAAAGAGAGCTAGAGAATTATTACCAACTTTCCTGCTGAGGACAATTAAAAGAATTGTATGAACTTTAAAAAATAAATTCCTTAGTGCATCAAACAGCTCATAATAGGGTAAGAAATTACCAAACCAAGATGTAGGGGAGGTTGCAAGAATCAAGAGAAGCTCAGCACTGAAAGTAATTTTTTCCCTCAGGGCATCTGCTTCTTAGAAAGCAATAGCTATAAAACTAAACTAGTTTTTAGTGGCCTTGTGGGGATAGAGAAGCAGTAGAGAGAAGAGTAGAACACACAGATCACATCAATCTGAGAGCTATTGGAATTATCATGGTATAAAATAACTATCCTTTCTTTAATATATTATAAGAAAGGCTTGAAAATATATGTAGGAAACAACTATCAATGTGACATAGCATATATGAAAACAAAACAGACTCACTAGAACAGAAAAAGAATTAAAATCAGGAATTCAATGTATGTGTGTGACAAGAGATTAACACAGTTTAAGAGAAAATTACTGAACTGGAAGCAAGTCAGAGAACATTTACAAAGAGAATTAGTTAAGTGAATGACAGGTCAGAAAATTACTCAGAATAAAACACTATAACACAAAAATCCAAAACAATGAAACAGAGCATAAAAGTCATAGATGATACAGTAAGAAGCTATAATATATTGCTAGTATCAGAGAGAGAGGAGAGAAATAATGGGGAAGAGGAAATACTTGAAGAGATAATGGTTGAAACAATTACCAAACTAATGACAGATACCACGCCACAGATTCAAGTAACCCAACAAATATCCATCGGGATGAAAAGAAAAATTAAGAATCATCTAATGAAAGTAAGATAACCCTCAAAAGGGAAACAGACTTTAAGTCGCAGTGGAATTCAAAAGACAATAAAATGATGTGTTCAATTCACTTTTTTAAAGTAAATTAAATTCTATATCCATATACAGGGAAGACTTTTTTTCCCATAATTAAGTGTAAATAAGAATAGTTTGGGTCTGGGGGCGCCTGGGTGGCGCAGTCATTAAGCGTCTGCCTTCGGCTCAGGGCGTGGTCCCGGAGTCGTGGGATGGAGCCCCGCATCGGGCTCCCTGCTCTGCTGGGAGCCTGCTTCTTCCTCTCCCACTCCCCCTGCTTGTGTTCCCTCTCCCGCTGGCTGTCTCTCTCTCTCTGTCAAATAAATAAATAAAATCTTTAAAAAAAAAAAAAAAAAGAATAGTTTGGGTCACAAAGAAACAAAACAAAGCTAAAATCAGAATTTGCTACCAGCAGACTCGGTCTCAAGAAAATACTAAATGTTGCTCATCAGACACAAGGAAATCTCTGAAAGGCAGAGATTCCTGAAGGAATGAAAAGAAACTGCACAAAAGTAATAATGTCTGATTCTAAAATATACAAAATTAAAATACACGATAAGTCAAAAGAAAATTTAATGATTAATTAAAGTATTCTAGGTTTTTTTTCCTTAATTGGGAGAAAGGTAAAGGTATTAATGAACATTTTATTATGATAATATTTTTAAAGGCAAGAGAATAATAAATTCAGCCTTGAGAACAGTAGTTACCTCTGAAAAGGGAGGATGAATACATAAAATGGGCCCACAACTCGAAGCAAGAAGATGCTATGCTCTAGTTCTTAAGCTGGATGATGTGTTCTTGACTACTTATTTTATTATCATGCTTCTTAATGTGCACACAAAGTACATAATGTGGAGTATAGTACATAATTACATTTAAAAATTACCTATTGACCAAGAGTTACAAATTACATTTCATAAAATGATGGTCTGGCATACATAAAAGTGAATAAAAGAACTGAATTTGAGAAGTTTATCAACAATATGTATTATTTGTACAGCACTTAAAAATCAAGCTTCTCATAATATTTTGATGATTTTATGAATGTAATCAATTCAATTTGTTCAATTATCACTCCTCCAGTAGACTTGTATTCTTTGTCTGATTAGACATACATCAAAGCGATTCTTTTTTTCCTACTCCCTTCACAACACGCAGTTCTGAAAAGTTATTACATACCATAAATACTTACACAATTCTGGATTTATCTCTCACAAATCCTGCAAATCAGCACTTAGAAAAATCAGCAAATGTATGTCCTACTTCAGAATGAATGAATGCATTGGTATGAATGTATTCTCACTTGTGAGTAGACATGCTCATTCCAAACAAATATAGTTTCATCATTTTTATAAAAAATGTGGACTAGCAGATTTTATGTCATGTCTGTATCATTTAAGAGCCGTTTATATGAAAGTCTGTTATCAGTTTGATATAAAATTACATTTATTTTTTTCCTATTTATAGTCATTTTTTGGCTTTGCATTATCATCCTTTTTGTTTAATCTCATTTTTGGACATATATAAAATACATACAGGGTTTAAAATGTTTTATACTTTATATGTACACAAACTAAAATGACAAACTCTACTAAATAAGTGTGTGTGTGTGTAGTACTTAGCTGATTTCAACAGTTTATTATAATATGTAGCAATTAATCCATGTGATTTTTAAAATAATTATTTTCTAGGTTTTCAGATAATCCTTTGTTCCCGATTTTGACCATAATCCTAATAAGAATCATAATCCCCTTGCAGGTCACTTTAACATTTTATTAGGATATGCCAGTATTTCGTATATTGACAATCTCTTGGAATCTCAGTAATCTTGAATACTGTAGAAAACACAAAGATATTTGAAAAAACCCCTAGGTTACAAAAACTACTTCACAAATAATAGGTTTTTAAACTATTTGGAGAACACCTCAGGCTCTCAGGTAGAGCTTATTTACTCAGAGTTTAACTTTGATTTGAACAAAGTTGGATATTTTGTTTCCTGGGGGGAGAATATTAAAAAGTAGAAGATTATATTTATGTTTGGGGGAATAAAGGAGCTATCAGGGATGCAGTCATAGTGCCTCTCTGACATAGCAGATGGTCTCATAGAGGAAAGACTTAGAAAGTCTTTAAAATACAGCATCCACTTTACATCAATGAATATTTTATATTTCAAAAAGGGCATTAAACAAAACTTAACATTGAAAACATGGACAGATGAACCTAATGCTATATGAGACTGATCATGGGACCACACAGAAAAAATAATAAATTCAATTTTTTTTTACCCAGGACTATAACTGAATACTTCATGGATATATTTTCGGATACAAAAATCTACAAAGAAATATTGAATTTTACACAGTAAGTTTGCTGTTGGTAGTGGTACTGGTATAGCGATTCTAAACCGCATTGTGTTTATCATAGGGTACTGCAAATGAGAAATATATTGATGTTTTCCCTGTGGAAAAACAGAGATAAAACTATTAAATGGGGGAAAATAAGGAATAGCCTGTGGGGGTATATATGAATTAGAAATATCAATATGAGTTCCCCATGTAATAATTCCATCTCTGTCTGCTGAAAGAACCCAGAAATAAGGGCACTCAGAGCAGTGAGCACCCCTGGATCAGTCTGGGCCCAATCAGGAGATAGAAATCTCAGTGTGGGTTAAAGAAGGGGATGTTTAATAAAGAATAATTAATAATCTGGGATACAGGATTGACTATAAGATATACAAAAACTCTATATGGTGCTCTTTGGCTGAAGAAGAGCACCCAAGCAAGGACAACTTGGAAGGGAGCCCCTTCCCAGGGCTGGGTTTCAGACCTCACTGGTGAAAGGTGTAGTTCAGCCCCCTAGACAGCAGAGAAGTTTCCTTGTTCCCCAAAGCCAGAGTTGGTCTAGAATCACTAGATAAGCAGGAGACCTTTCAGCGTACAGGCAAAGACTATGGCAGATAGCAGCCAATCGGCAACCACTGGTGTGTATGTGTGTGTGTACACGTGCACACATGCCCACACAAAGGAGGTGAAAACCCTGTGGGCCATGGGTGAGCAGCATGGGGCCTACAGAAGGATTTGGCAGCTGTAGGGAGGAAGCCTTGGAGGCACTGGTTTTGACAGAACAAGGATACAAACGTGCCAAGGACCCACAATCTAGGCGCATGGTAGGGGCACAGGTCCACCCTATGTCTTCTCACCTACACTGCGGTTCTACCATGCCCCAGAAGGGCCCATTTCTCCTGTAGTGACCCTCCAGTGCCCTCTTTTGAGATGTTTAACATCACGCTCACTTTCCAGGAGGTATGCTTAAAGGAATTTTGTGTATTATCATAGAGTCTATGTAGATGTGTACAACTGGAACAAAGAGATAATAAATTGACTACTGTCACAACATTTAACATCCAGATATTTGTTTCTAAATGCCACTACTCTTTAGAAAGATCAGGGCTCCTTGAATAAAAGATTGATTCTAGGTCTGGGTATGGAAGGAACTAAAAGCTTGGAACTTCTTGCCAAAGACTTGCTGTGATAGCAGTGGCAAGAGCCATCAGCATGAATGGGCTCCCACTCACCAAATTTTGTTCAAATGAGCATCAAAAAGGCTAGGGACAGTGAAGGCTAGGAAACAATTGGTGGGATGGCGGGGCCACGTGGAGGGGTGAATCCATTAAGGCCATAATAGTACTCAAAAAGATGGAATGGTGAGGGAAGTTGAAGTTCTTCTTTATGGAAGAATGATAGCTAAAAATATAGGTGGAATACAACAATTCGAAAGTCACAATTAGCAATAAACAAAGTGATCATTGCTTGAGGCAGGGATTTCAATGTATGCTCAAACCACTGAGGGCAAGTTCTTGGGAACTTCCAAATTCACTACCTTGAGATGTGTCACCCCACTGATGACGTATAACTGCAAAAGAACCGGGTGTCTCCACCAAAGATAAATGAGGAAAACTCTCGACTTAACTGTTACCGGCCTAGCAACCCCAATAATGGGACAAACTGACATTAGGTATCTCTCTGATGGGAAGCATCATGGGCTTTCAATATTTTGCATCAAGGAAGGGGCATTTTCTTCAGCAACATTTGTGATCTGAGCGTTGGCATGACTATGGACTTTTTGTTATGCTTTTCAGGCTGACTACCATCTTTCCAAACTGGGAGAGATCACTCTTCTGCTTTGTGACTCTGTGGCTCGATTTTTGATTCTTTGTAAATTGCTCTTTGCTCATCATATTCATGAGAACCTTTCTACACAGCAGGTTACCTCTCAGCCCCACTGCCTGCCCTTTCCCAGTCTCCAGGGACCTCACTGCCATAGCAGTGGGAGTTCCCTTCTCTCTCCTGCTGGTCCCTTAGCCTTCAGCCGCTGGCGATCTGCCTTGAAAGGCCTACAGTGCCTTAAGGGAATTTTTAACCAGTACTTGTCCTCACAGAGGTCGGGAGCGCTTCACTTGCTAAAGATTTGCCGTGCCTTGGAACGAATTCTCTCATTTCTCCAGCTCTAAGCTTGGCATTCAGATGGCTGCTGCCTGGCCCCAGTCACATCTCGGATCATCTTTCTCAACTCTCTCTGCTTGCACTACTCCTGCGCATTTACTGGAAGTTGGTAGAAACCCTGGGGCAGGTCAGGGCAGATACACTCTGGCTGGAGCTCAGCAAGAGTCTCATCCGTCACGTGATCCCACTCACTGCCATTAAAGTTTGTTCGATACCTGGCTGGTTTTTCCTTAATTCCATCTGTGGCAGATGTAATCTCCCACTGCTCCACTGGAGTGAAAAGAACTTCTAAGAACTTGTAGCTTTCTAGAATTTAGTCTATTTGGATTTTTTTGCATCCTCAGCTCTCCTATATGCTTAAGCATTTTGCATGTCTATATATTGAGCTTGTTAATATTGTTAAAATGTCAATAATTGAGAGTTTCTATACTAACTGGAAGTGGAAGTCTCTGATGCTTTTTAAAAACACTCGTAGAATATAGCTCGTACCGCTCCTCCCAAAGAGCTATACCCTATTCCAGTAGCTATTACTCATATCACAGCCAAGGCTGTCCTCTGCTCATCCTCTTAAAATGCAGTTTCTCAGATGTATTTTCAACTTAGTAGCAAACGAAAAGGAAAATGTTATCTTTTTAAGGAATAACAGACCTGCATTAGTTTTCTATTGCCATTGGAACAAATGATCACAAACTTGTGGACTCAAAAACAAAGGAAACCCAGTTCTGTAGTCATAAGCCTGACACAGGGCTCAGTGAGCTTAAATTAGGGTTTCAGCAGATTTACATTCCTTCTGGAGGCTCAAGAGGAGACTGTGTTTCCTTCTTTTTTCCAACTTTTAGAGGCAACCCATATTTCTTGGCCTGTGGTCCCCTTCCTCTATTCTTCAAGCCCGCAGTGCGGCCCCTCCCTGATCCTTTTTCCACATGGCCGCAGCCTTCGCTCTAACTCCTCTGCCTCCCTCTTCCACTTACAAAGACCCTTGTGATTACACTGGGCACCTGGACAATGGTCAGCTGATTAACAACCTTAATTCCTTCCTGCCTCCTAACCTAACATACTGACAGGTTCTGGGCATTAGGACATAGTTATGGGGGTGGGGGGGACAGGGACCATTATTCTGCCTGCCCCAAGATTCCTCATTGCTTGTCCTTCAGAATTCTCCGAAATTGATGAGTGTCCTCTCTAAAAGGACACCATTCTAATTCTTCAAAAGTTTACACAGACTATGATTAACCCTAATTTCATTCACATAGAAAACATTATGACCATTTTAAAAATGCATTTACTGCACAAAGATAGCAGCATTCCCAAATCCTAAGATCATTTTTTAGCAGTATTAACAAATTTTACTGGACAGAAATGTTTTCTATGCTCTTATAATACAAGATTCAAAGTAAAATGCATGTAGAAATTTAATCTTAAATTTATTTTCTTAAAAAAATTAAAAGTAAATTACAGGTAAAAGTGCATATTGTATCAAATATTTTATTGGCGTGTCCTAACTAGCTTGAGGCTATTATCAAATATCCCTCTGATAAAGGGCAAAATATATATGTCTTGCTTTGGAGACAACATACTATGAGGTAAATAATATGCTGAGAATTGGCTGGCAGGAAAGCAAGTCATTTTTTATAATAATCCAAGCATTTTAATGGAGAGCTATTTATCAAGCTTTCCTATTATCACTTGGTATTTGAACCATAAAGGTAATTAACTACAAATAAGTGAACCGAATAATATGCCTACACCTGTCCACCCTTTATCAGCATGACTTTATGATGCACAGTGGTAGGAGAAACGTTTTAGCTGGGAGGCAAAAAATAAAATATTAATGCTTTTAATATTGAATGCCTTTATGCCTTTGGAACAATGATTCAATAATCTGAGCCAGGTCTTGGGATTTAAAGGTGTTAGGGTCATACCTGAATAGCATAGCAGTTCCTTTGCCAGCCCCAAGCATTCTGACTTAAAACTTCCACCTGCAACTACAATTCCTTCATATGTTTAAATGATACCTAGCAAGATTTAGCAATATCGCCATGCCATGCCCAGTAGCTCTAAGGATTGATAGCTAGAATTTAATTTTTAAGATACCGTTTGTGAGATTCTGGCATATTTATAGAATTGCTTAATTATAATAGTAAAATTTAAAGTAATAACAATAAACAGTACAAATATCAGGCTTTTGTTTTCCTAATTTTGAGATCATAGACCATCAAAGGAATTATTACATTTTGAAATGCAGCAAGATATCCTGATGAATGAAAGCATTGTGTTTTTTTTTCAAGGATAAAAAACTAGGCATTGGCCAAACATAAAGGTGTGGGCCATAGAAAAAAAAGTACAAAGTAAAACCTAAATAAGTTAACTAAGTAATTTAACAAGGGCCCAAAGGAGTAAATGCTTTACCCATCTAAACTCACAGATACTGGACACAAGGTCTACATCTAAAGTTAAAAGTCAAATGTTAGGGGATAGGAGGAGGAAAGGGGACAAAAAATAGAGGTCTAGAGCCAGCTTTCAGCCATGAGTGCACTTAGTACACCTGCTTTGTACCATGGCCCCATCCCTGGATTTGCTCTTTTGTATGTCAGGGAGCAATTGAGGCAAATGTGTTTCTTGGGATTCCAACGTACAGCCTCTCTTGAGAATTTTTGCATTAATTTATAATTTAAAATTTAGAGTCCAAGTTAATAATGTAGAAGTGAAGAGTCAAGTATGTCAATCAGCATTAATAGGAATGAAACATATAAGGGCTTAAACTTCCTGCAATTTTCCAGACTAATGTTTCACACAGGCCTGTTGACATGGTAATATTTGGGGGAAATAGGTGCACAGCCGGTTACAGGTGTTAGTAGCAAAGGAAAAGCATCCTGAGGATCAGTTTATAGAACAATATAAAGATGAAAGACAGTATTTGACATCATGGAGAAAAATCCGTAAGTTGGTAGGCTTACTTATTTTTTTTTTTTTTTAAGATTTTAAAATTTACTTAGAGAGAGCATGTGCATGTTGGGGGAGGGGCAGAGGGAGAGAAAATCCTCAAGCAGACTCCTCCCCACTGAGTGCAAAGCCCAGTGCAGGGCTCAATCTCAGGACCCTAAGATCATGACCTGAGCCAAAATCAAGAGTCAGCCACTCAACCTTCTGAGCCACCCAGGCACCCCTGACTTATTTTCATTTTAAATCATTTGTTTGCCTTTGTCCATATTTAGCACCTAAGAAAATCACTGGCCAATCGAGTCAATTTAGCAAAACAAATATAAAGGCAACTATGTACTATGAAAATTCTACTCTTCAACTGGCACAAAAATAGACACAGATTAATAAAACAGACTAGAGAGCTCAGAAATAAACCCACCCTTATATGGTCAATTAATCTATTACAAAGAAGGCAAGAATATACAATGGTGAAAAGATAGTCTCTACGATAAATGATGCTGGAAAAACTGGACAGTTATACACAAAAGAATGAAAGTGGAGCACTTTCTTACATCATACACACAAATAAACTCAAAATGGATGAAACACCTAAATGTGAGACCTCAAACCATAAAACTCCTAGAAAAAAACATAGGCACTAATCTCTTTGACATCAACCTTAGCAACATTTTTCTAGACTTGTCTCCTCAGGCAAGGGAAACAAAAAAATAGTAATAAACTATTGGGGGTTTGCCTTGGTGGCTAAGTCGGTTAAATGTCTGCCTTTGGATCAGGGATTAAGCCCCATGTTGGGCCCTGCTCAGCAGGGAGCCTGCTTCTCCCTCTCCCTGCCACTCCTCCTGCTTGTGCTCACATGCTCTCTCTCTCTCTCTCAAATAAATAAAATCTTTAAAAAATAATATTATTAATAATAAACTATTGGGACTATAAATAAAACCTTTTGCACAGCAAAGGATACCAACAAAACAGAAAAGCAACCCTACTGAATGGAAGAAGATATTTGCAAATGATTTATCTGGTAAGGGCTTAATATCCAAAATACATAGACAGTTCCTACAACTCAATACCAATAATAATAATAATAATAATAATAATAATCCAAATAAAAAATGGGAAGAGAACCTGAATAGACGTGTTTCCAAAGAAGACATGCAGACGGCCAACAGATAATCTGAAAAGATGCTCAGCATCACTAATCATCAGGAAGATGCAAATCAAAACCACAATGAGATATCACCTTACACCTGTCAGATGGCTAGAATCAAAAAGACAAGTAATGGGGTATGTGGCTGGCTCAGTCAGAAGAGCGTGCAACTCTTGATCTCAGGGTCATGGGTTCAAGCCTCATGTTGTGCGTAGAGATTACAAAAAAAAAAATAAACTTTATTTTTTAAAAAAGACAAAAAAATAACAAGCATGGCAAGGATGTGGGGAAAAGGGAATCTTTCTGCACTGTTGGTGGTAATGTAAATTGGTATAGCCACTGTGGAAAAAACAGTATGGGGGTTTTTCAAAAAAATTAAAAACAGAAATACCATGTGACCCAGTAATTCCACTACTGGGTATTTACTCAAGAGAATGAAAACCCTAGCTGGAAAAGATATATGCTCCCCTATGGTTACTGTAAGATTATTTACAATGGTCAAGATAAGAAAGCAACCCAAGTGTCCATCAACAGATGAATGAATAAAGAAGATGTGGTATATATATTTATATACTATGGAATATTACTCAGCCATAGAAAAGAATGAGATCTTACCACTTGTGACAACATGGAGGGACCTAGAGGGTAGAGGGTATTATGTTAAGTGAAGTAAGTCAAAGAAAGACAAATACCATATGATTTCACTTATATGTGGACTCTAATAAACAAAACAAATGAATAAGCAAACAAAAGCAGAAACAGACCTATAGATGCAGAGAACAAACTGATGGTTGTCAGAGGGGAGGGAGGTGTGGGGAAAATGAGTGAAGGGGAGTGGCAGATACAGGCTTGCAGTTAAGAAATGAGTAAATCATGGGGATGAAAGGTTCAGCATAGGAAATACAGTCAGTGGTATTTGTAATAGTATTGTATGGTGACGGATGGTAGTGTACTTGTGGTGACAAGAGCATAACATATAGACTTGTCAAGTCACAGTGTTACATACCTAAAGCTTATGTAACATTGTGTGTCAACCATATTTCCCTAAAATAGTCTACCATTCCGAAATGGGGAGGTGTGTTATACATTAAAATAATGAGGCCATCTTGTTGCTTACTCATACCTGTGTAACAAATGATATATAATAATAGTTATTCATGTAGTTGTAATATATAAATACAGTTTAGCCCATTCCATGAAATGCCTTAATGGTTTTGTTCAAATTGTTTGTTATGTAATGATGAATATGTATAAATTAAAATACATGCTACATAGAGGACATGCATGAATTAGCCAAAAGAAAAATACTATAAATGCTTATGTTGTTATAGGGTTGTCTTGTACTTTAAAAGGCAATTTTTAAAATCCAAAATCTGTAGAGTCAAATTATTAGGGTTCATTCACATTATAGAGTATCAATATACTTCTAAACAAATATAGTAAGTGGTTCTTGGTTTTGTTTTTTGGGAGTGTGTTTTTGAGAGAGAGAGAGACAGGGAGAGCAGGGAAGGGACAGGCAGGGGGAGAGGGAGAGAGAGAATCTCAAGCAGGCTCCACGCTCAGCCCTGAGCCTGATGCAGGGCTTGATCTCCCGACCCTGAGATCATGACCTGAGCTGAAATCAAGAGTCCAACGCTCAACCCATTGCGCCACCCAGGTGCCCCTAGTAAGTGGTTCTTAAAAGGACTTCCACTATTTAAAATATGCTTTCATTCACACACACACACACACACACACACACGTGTCAATTAATACGCAACCTTTATAAAAGCAGTTACATTTTACAAAATAAGGATAATCCTTTGATATTTGTCTGGAATTACAAAGTATCCTTTTTGGAAGATTCATTTAACATCTCAAAATTTTTTTTAAACAAAAGTGGCACATTTACTATAATAGCTTGATACAATTAAAAGTACAAAGTAATTGTCATTGTACTCAGCAAACATAATTGTCCTTTGCTTTTATAATATCTCATCCCCTTTAATGTCACTGACAGTTTTGGTTTTTCTCAGGGACATACAGAAGAGGAGACAGCACTCATATTTTCTAATATATAAGGAAGATGTTACATTTATAGCCATTCAGCTATGTTTTTCACTAATACCATATTCTGCATTTACTTGCTTTTTGTGTATTATTTCCTTTCATAAGAACCACTACTTTCTGCTCTATCATCATTTTGCATGCTAAACATTAGTATTTTCCATACACTATTACTATGTTGGGGCTTTTAATGTTTTAAACACATTTAATTTAAAAACAAACTTGTACAATTTTTATCTTTGTTGATTTTTATCACCTCTCTCAGCGTTTTCTAAAACTAGGAGGAAAAAAACCTTTGCTTTGTCAATACAATCTGTCTTGATGTTTAAACAAAAGACACAGTTTTATTTTTTCAAAAAAATTTCAGTTTCAGCAGGACTATACATTTATAAATATTCTTAAAAATCTGCCCTATTATTTCGCTCCATTAAAATAGGAAATTGTCTAACACACCTACCATAATGTGCTTTCCTGACATTTTCTGACTTAACATGAGAAGCAATGTAGTATGTGGAAAAGCCTGAACCAGACGGACTTAAGTTAAATCCTTGCCTCTGTCAATGGATGGTTGTGTGAATTAGGACACATTTATTAACCTCTTTGAACTGGGGGAAACGTACCCACTCTCTGAGATCTTATGATGTTTAAATGAGAAAATGAATACAAGGGACTGAGCAACAATAAAACTTTTTTAAAACATAATAAGTAAGATCCAAAAAAGTCAATCCACACTATCTACAGGATGGAGTAATTGTGAATTTAATAAAATAGTAACCAGTACTAACCAGCCCACCTACCTTGTGGGATGTTTCTGGATTTCAGTTGAAAGACCAACCCCTCACCAAGTCCCATATGCATGTTGATGTTACATGGTGGGGGCTGTATGCTTTCGCTTAAATAACCACTGGGATACTTCTGGGTCCTATTGCTAAGGTGACCCAATAAAAGACAGGATACCTAGTTAAATTTGAATTTCAGAAAAACCAGAAATACTTTCCTATAAGTTTGTCCCCCAAGTACTGCATGGGGAGGAGAGAGAGAAAGTGAGGAATGAAGTGAAAAGATCTTTGACTAGTTCTTCTACTGCGTTGGAACAGTAAGGCAACGGATCCTCAGAGCTTGAGATCATCATTTCCAGGCCTAGACTGGAGGTTGCTGCAAAGCTTCAAAGCAAGTCCCACATCCTATATGCTGCCATATTTGATAAATCATGGAAAGGATAGCAGAGCCAGTAGATCATCTGGCAGGGATCATAAACTTTGTGTGTGCGAGTGTGAGAGTGTGTGTGTGTGTGCGCGCACGCGCGCGCCACAGAGACAGTCTGGTGCCTGTGGACTTTCCAAAATATTGTTTGTCAATATACTAAAAATGACATAATGGATTACAAAAGAAACCAATTATATGAAACCACATTTATCAAAATATTTTAGGGGGTTGGGTAAAATAGATGATGGGGATTAAAGAGTTACACTTATGATGAAAAAATAAAATAATAAAAAAATATTTATTGTAGAAAAAAATAAACTACAGCCTGATGGCTAAAAAAAATTTTAAAACAAACTGTGATACTGCAATGTTGGCTGTTAATTATGAGATTAAATAATAAGAACTAATGATGACTCTAAAAATCACTGTAATTTCAAAATAGTGATAAATATGAACACTAACTCAGTTATGTGAAGCAACTGTAGTGTGATAAACAAATTGTGTCTTTTGATGACAAACTCATAGGCACTGTTAAAGCTACTAGGGTATGCTGCCTAAATTCATAAGTCAAAGGAAATGTTAAATTTCAGTTGGGTATTTGTGAAAAATAAAGATGTGTGATTTCTTCCAATCCAAGTGTACAAACCCCATGAACTCTAACCCTGGACCCCTAGGGCACAGTTATCCCAAGTTTAAAATCCCTGAGATAACGCACTGGCTCTCCATGGCTTAGCATTCCCTCCAAAATTTTATTATGAAAAATTTCAAATTTAGGGCAAAGTTAAAGGAGGTTTAAAGTAAAAACCTGCATAACCCTCTATGAGTTATATCATTAACATTTGACTCTATTTACCATCTATTTATCCGTTTCACAGCCCATCTTATTTGCTGATGCAATGCAGTGAAATGCAGACTTCTGAACAATTCTCCCCTAAATATTTCAGTATAAATATCGTTTGCAGCTAATATTTCTTTTGAAGTACAAATCACACACAATGAAGTATACACATTTTAAGTGTACTTACTAAATTTTAACAAATGCATACATTTATGTAACCCACATCACTGTCAAGATATAGCACTAATTCCCTTGTTTTCCTTCAGAATCAATCCCTGACATGGCTTTTTTTTTTTTTTAAGATTGTTTGTATGTATGTATGTATATATGTATTTGTCAGAGAGAGAGCACAAGCAGGGGGAGCAGCAGGCAGGGGAGAAGCAGGCTCCCCACTGAGCAAGGAGCCCGATATAGGGACTCGATCCCAGGATCCTGGGATCATGACCTGAGCTGAAGGCAGACGCTTAACTGACTGAGCGACCCAGGCGTCCCTATTTTATTTTTTGGTATACAGGTGATTCAGAGGCTCCTATGTGCCACCTCCCCACCTACTATCAAACAACAGAAGTTGAAAGGACAGGTGGACCATTGGAGAACTGAGGTTGTAAACATAACTACATCAAAGCTGACGGTTTGACAACAGAATGACTGTAAGATCATAGTCGGCTGCACTAGATGGTAAGGTTTGCCCAAAGAGGAGGTGATTCCAGCCAGTTCGAGGAGAGCAAGGCACTACCATCTAAAGGCAAGTAGGTCAGTCTGATCTTTTTGTGGTGAAAACATGGCCATATAAATTTAATACAATTGGTAGCTCAGGGTTGTGGTAACCATCAGAGACCATTATTAGTATGGTCATTCAACCAAGAATTATTAAGTAACCAGAATATACCAAATACAGACGTGGCTTTCCTGATTACTCATGTAAAATTGACCCTCTCCCTCAGGGTGCTTCTTACCACCTGGCGTGCACGCTTATTTAGTTGTTTTTCTGTGCTGGGCCTCACTAAAGTGGGTTTCGTCCATGTTACTCACTGCCACTTTTTCCAATATTGATCGAAGAGATTGACAAATGACTAGACAGAAAAACAGACAAGGACTTTACTCGCACACGGATTACTTTTCCTTCCTTTCTGAAATTCTTAGTTAAAATTTATTCCTAATAAAATATAGAAATTTACCTCCTAGCTCTAGTGGGACTATTAAAGATTCATCCATAACCCTTGGAGTGCTAGTTTTGGGTAGTGGTGAATGTGTGCGGCCTCTGAAGCCCACCTGCCTGGATATGAATACAAGTTTGTGCTCATCCTCGTGATGTGAGCTCAGTCAATTTATTTAACCTCCTCTCTGTGCTTCAGTTTCCTAACCTGCAAAATATGGGGGGTAATAATCCCAGAGGAGATGATTAAATGAGTTAATGCATGAAAATTACTCAGGACACATATTCAGTGCCTGATGCTGCTGGTTCTATTACTGTAAGTAATTCTGCAGCCTAAATTAGCAACTCTGGTCCTGGCCAGATGAAGAAATGACTAAGAACTCTGGCTAGTCACGCAGCTTCAGAGATGCAGCTTTGAACTGAATAAAACCAAAAGGTCCAGTCCAGTCTAGTCTGGAGCAGATGAAAAGGACTTATTTTAGTTCGAAGAAACAAAACCTTTATTCCAGGAAAAGCAAAGAGTCTGTTTCTAGGGCATCTTAGCCCTGTGGACCCTTATCAACTCAATGTACCCCCTCAAAGGTTCAACTTTTACTTAGAATCACAATAAAACAGGGAAAAAAAGCCAGAAACGAAATTTAGACATGAGCTTCATCCAGAGCTGATAAATGAATGAAAACATACCCTAAGCTCCCTGGATCTTTTCCTCATTTGAGACAGTCAAATTAGACAGCAACTAGAAATATGATCAAATGATTCTACAGGGGGTGCCTGGGTGGCTCAGTGGATTAAGCATCTGCCTTCGGCTCAGGTCATGATCTCAGGGTCCTGGGATTGAACCCTGCGTCGGGCTCCCTGCTCACTGGGGAGCCTGCTTCTCCCTCTCCCTCTGCCTACCACTTCCCCTGCTTGTGCTCTCTCTCTCTCTCAAATAAACAAAATTTTAAAAAAAATGATCCTACAGCATCTATAACATCAGACAGTGAAAGACACAAACAATATGCCATTTGGCAAACATGCACACAAAGGCCAATTTTGATAGGCTTAGATATTTCTCTTTGCTTTGTTTGGAAGACCAAGATAAGAGGATTAAAGCATTTCCAAACTGCTGACATTGCTTCCAGCAGTGGTGCTATTTCATAGAATATTCCTTTAGTGAGCTGAGTCCAACACATGTAATGTGTTATAGATGTTATCACAGATGTGATTTCTCAGCTATAACCAGGCAACATGGGATATTCCATAGTATCAAACCCACAATGAAGGAAGTGATTCCACTCTAGGCCAAGTTAATTGTCTAGATAATTCAAATTTACCCTTTAATTACAAAGTCTTAGACAAAAAAAAAAAAGAGAAAAAAAGCATTCTAAGAAGCATTTCTACAATGCTCTAACAACTTCAAAAATATTTCAAAATTAATTGTAAACTGTTCATAAAAAAGATTATAAAGATTATTTCACCATTGTTATCGTTATTTCTAAAATCATCAGTGTGTCAACGTTTGAGCTGCAGCTTCCTATTTTCCTAAGCTTTCTAAGCAACACAATTGGAAAACCAAGTATTATAGAAATACATTTAAAGAAAGAGGAACTAAGGTATGAATGATGGCCTGAGAAGGTTTTTCTTTATGTTAAGGTTATTGAAAGTATGACATTGATATCAAATGGTCAGAAGCTTTTTTTTTTTTTTAAGATTTTATTTATTTGACACAGGCAGGTGGAGAGAGCAAGCACAAGCAGGCAGAGCGGCAGGCAGAGGGAGAAGCGGGCTCCCTGCTGAGCAAGGAGCCCCACGTGGGACTCGATCACCGGACCCTGGGATCACGACCCAAGCCGAAGGCAGCTGCTTAACTGACTGAGCCACCCAGGTGCTTCCAAATGGTCAGAACCTTTAAAAATACTTTCATATTTCTAACCTACATTCTGGATATATGAGCTTCTTACAAAAAATAGCCTTGCATAAGTTAGTGTAAAGTGCAATGGTGTCAGTAGGTAATAGTTTCCTTTGGATTCAATGATCAAATGGAATAAGAGCTTTCCAGTTCATATTTTATATCATTTAAACAATGGATTGTCTAAATGGAAAAAGACGGAGAGCAGATTATCTTTTCTTTTAAGTAAAAGGTCGCAGAATCAGTTTAGAGTGCCAGCCATTACAAAGATAATAGGCAATAGGATGAAAAAGAAGTTGAATTTAAGAGTATTGAAACTAAATGCCAAAACCCCTTTCCACTCCTGTAACTTCTTTATCCATGAACTTTACTAATCAATATGTATGAAAATGATATCAGCATGGTCTTGACATCCTCATGGATGGTTCAGAATATATATATCTCATATACATATGTATATATACACACACATGTGTGTGCATATATGTACACGCATATATATTACCTATATATCTCTCCCCGAGTGATGTGCTCACTTACAGCATTCTTTATGATTTTAAAGAGCCAGATATAAAATGATACAAACGCAAACTGATAGTGACTACAAAAATTTCACTTATTTTTTTATTTGTTAGAAGAATTTCAGTGTCATTTTGTCCTCATTTTCTCACTTCTATCATGCCGTTTCTCTGTTTATATCTTTCTGGGAGAAAAAGGTCTTATTTTCTAGTACTACGGAAACAAAATAACTTTACAGTATTATGCCATAGTGATGATATAAAATAATTCCACTCACCCCTGGAATTAAAAGTTATATCCCAGAATCCAATCTGTTATCATTTTACAAGTTATTTTTTTAAGTCCCAGACCTTTTAATGTTCAGCATATCAGAAATATTATTTATATTTTCTGTATTAGAAACATCAAAAGTATTGCCCCCAAAAATTAAAAAAAAAAAAAAAAGACATTATCAGTTCATTTATATTTTACCCTTTTGGTAAGATGATGTGATGACAAGACAATTCTAAAACCCCCGTTTTCTACATTAAACCTTTTGTGTCTAAGCTGGAAATTTATTGTATCTTCAAGATTCTGTCTTCATGATAAAAAAAAAAAATCATTAGGAGACCCAGAAGTTTAGTAGATTTCCAAACCTCCCACTTGTGATCCAAGTATATTTCACTCTAATTCAAACTAATGAGGCAGAACTGTCCTAACTATGAAAACTGTACTCTGATATATCCAAGTCTCTAGGAGGTATTTTATTTTATTTTATTTTTAAAGATTTTATTTATTTATTCGACAGAGATAGAGACAGCCAGCGAGAGAGGGAACACAAGCAGGGGGAGTGGGAGAGGAAGAAGCAGGCTCACAGCAGAGGAGCCTGATGTGGGGCTCGATCCCGTAACGCCGGGATCACGCCCTGAGCTGAAGGCAGACGCTTAACCGCTGTGCCACTCAGGCGCCCCTCTAGGAGGTATTTTAGAAGAAAACTTTCAAAATATAAGACAGCAAAGGACATTGAAATAGAATAGTTCTACACCAAAAACAAAGTTGAAATATGCAGAAGAATAAATAAAACATTAAGAATTGAAGAGATGTAATAACTTGCCTTAAAATAGTTGATTTTGTTTCTGTTACAATACTTTTTTTGCATTTCTATTTATTTTATTTTATTCTTGGATTTCAAATAACTACACTTATCATAATTAATTGTCCAGTGACAGATGAAGATGGTATGTAATAACATTAATGTGTTTAATGTGGAAGGCCTAGGTGGCTCAGTTGGCTGAGCATGCAACTTGATTTCAGCTCAGGTTATGATCTCAGGGCTGTGGGATCGAGCCCCATGGCAGGCTCTGTGCTTAGTCGGGGGAGTCAGCTTGAGATTCTCTCTCTCCCTCTCCCTCTGCCCCTCCCTGCCCCACTCTCTCTCTGTCATTCCCTCTAAAATAAGAAATAAATAAATCTTTAAAACAAAAACAAAAAAATGTTTAAATTTGTTTAATGCTTACCATATTAATAGGAACAATCTCAAATGTTTTATAATTCATTTAGCCAATGTGACAACTCCATGAGATAAGTATTATATCAATTTTGCAGATGAAGAAACTGAGGGACAGAAAAGCTAAGGAATTTGTCCAGGGTCACACAGGTGATAAGCCAAGAATAAAATAAAATAAGCAGAAATGCAAAGAAATACTGTAATAAAACTCCCCGGTAAGAAAACCTGAACTGTAATTGATGAACTGCTGGAGGCTCAGTGTGGAGAACTGTCAGAGTTTAAAAAACTCCCAGGGACCCAGTATATGAGGCTGGTTTAACATCTGAAGACCAATTAAGTTAACCATCACATCAACAAGCCAAAAGGAAGTCACATGATTATATCATAGATGTAGAAAAAGCATTTGACAAAATCCAACACCCGTTCGTGATAAAAACTCTTAGTAAACTAGGAATAGAGAACTTCCTCAAACTTGATAAAGAGTATCTACAAAAAACCTGCAGCTAACATTGTATCTCATGTTAAGAAACTTGAAGCTTTCCTAAGATCAGGTACCAAGCAAAGATATCTCCTCTCCCCACTCCTTTTCAACATCATACTGGAAGCAATAAGATCAGGAAGGGAAGTAAAAGGCATACAGATTTGGATGAAAGAAATAAAACTGTCTTTGTTCACAGATGACATGACAGTCCATGTAGAAAATTTGAAAGAAGTGACCAAAAACAAATAAACAAACAAAAACATTGGAACTAATAAGCAATTATAGTAAGGTTGCAGGATACAAGGTTAATAAACAAAAGTCAATGACTTTTCTATATACCAGCAATGAACAAGTGTAATTTGAAATTAAAACACAATTACCATTTACATTAGTACCCCCCAAAATAAAATACTTCAGTATAAATCTAATAAAACATATACAGGATCAACATGAGGAAAAGTATAAAACTTTGATGAATTAAAACAGTGAAACTATATAAATGGAGAGAATTCCTGTGTTCCTGGATGGGAAGTTGCAATATTATCAAGATGTCAGCTTATCCCAACCCAATCTATACATTCAATACAGTATCAGTCAAAATCCCAGCACGTTATTCTGTGGACGGACAGCTATCAGATTCTAAAGTTTATATGGAGAGCCAAAAGACCCAGAAGAGCCAAGGCAATACTGAAGGAGAACAAAGTTGGAGGCGGAATTTATTCTTCTTAAAGGAAATCTCAGTTTTGCTTTTAGGGCTTTTCGACTGACTAGATGTGGCCCACCCAGATGACTGAGGATAACCTAACTTTACTTAAAGTCAACTGATTAAAGTTGTTAACCGTATCTATAAAATACCCTTCACAGCGGCACCCACATTAGTGTTTAAATAACTAGGAACTCTTGCCCTAGTTAAATTGGCACATGAAGCTGACCATGACAATCATGTATGTATTTTCTAAATATTTTCTCCCAGTTAGTAGCTTATCTTTTTATTTTCTCACACTATCTTTCAAAGAGAAGAATTTTTTAATTAAAAAATTAAAAATCACTTAGGTTTTAAAATTTTGATTTTTAATTATAACTTTTAATTATAATTTAATTGTGTAGTACCAAATTTAATTAACCTTTTTTTCTTTCATGGACAGTACTTTTTGCAATCTATCCAAGAAATCTTTGCCTAACTCAGTCCTAAGTATTTTCTCTAATGTTTTCTTCTAAGAGCCTTATAGCTTTTGGTTTTAGATTTATACTTATCACTGATTTTGTGTTAATTTTTGTGTTTAATATGAGATAAAGTTTAAAAAAAATTTTGTGCATGGATGTCTAATAGTTCAGCACCGTTACTGAAGAGACTATGTTCTATCATATTTCCTTTGCACTTTTGTTAAAAATAAATTAACCAAGAATGTGTGGATCCCCTTTTAGACTATTCTGTTTCACTGATGTATGTGTTTATCTTCATAAGTTCTTAATCACTGCAGCTTTATAGATCTTATTATCAGGTAGTATGATTCTTCCACATTTTGCATTTTTGACATCATTTTGGCATTTCTATATCTGTTGCATTTCTCTACACACAGTTTTGCATTCTCAGTTATCACAGTCCTGTGCTCTCTGTTGTCCAATCTTTGAAAACTAGTGTTTCATATACTTGGTAGTTCTACTTTTCTCCAGGCTTTCCACATCCCCAAATGAACATAGCCATCTCTCCACTTCCTATGGTGATGCTTAAACTAAGCTGATACTGGAGTTTTTAGTGATATCACATTTTCTTAAAGGATGGAGGTAAAAGAGTAATTAGAGAATGCAAGGGCGTGGTATTTTGCATATCACTAATACTGTTTCCAAAGTCTGGCATAGGTCATTCTTAACCGACAGTTATTTTTTCCCCCCGAGTCTTGGCTTCCTGTAAAAAACTCCATTCCGAGAAATCAAGAGATAATCATTTCTCTCATATGTTCTTTAATCCACTTCCAGACAAACTGGTTTTTCAGACACCAAGGAAAAACTAAAATATCCTTTAAAAAATTCTTCAAATAAAATAACCATGTTACATTAGTATTCAGAACACTATAAGCTCTCGATATTGTTCTGAACTTTGCCATTCTGGATTTTTCTTTTGCTTCATCTGACTCCAGGCCCTTTCAACTATATTTTCCTAAAGGAAAGAGCTTTCTACCATCAAAACTGATTTCAAGACTCCATCTTTAGCAACACACAGATCCTTTGAAATGACAGTTTTCTTGAAGAACCTCACTGGTGTTAGATAAATTTCTGAGGCAAAACTGAAGGTCAAGGCTCCTGTGCGGCTTTCCTTACATGTATGTGTGTATTGACCAGGGGTGCAGACGAGGTTCACCTTCCCCTTTCCTAAGCAAACACCACGGGTAGCAGTTGTTTTTTCACTCCCATAAGATTATATTACATTAAGACTCAGATGGGAAAATAAAAAATAGAAATGTTCTTTGTATAAATAGGGCTTTAAAAAATAATAGGATATTATTACACTTTTGACAACTCGCCAAATAGGTTTGCTTAAAAATGAAATCACCTATTAAGCAATGGAATATTTGGTGTAACAATATAAATAGCATATGTATACTATTTTCTTATTAACATGTGTTTTCTCTCCCACTGGGAGAAAGAATAAACTCTGAGTGTTTGAAAATAGACCCAGCTGTCAAATAATTAACTTTAACACAATTGGAAACCAAATAAGCATGCCATTGTGTTACTCCAACCTTTTTGTCTTTCTTGAGATTGTTACCATTTCGTTATTAACCCCAATTTCAGGAAACTTTTAAAAGTATATAAAGTCTTCTGTTTCTGTAAGTATTTTATATACAGATTTTGATCCAAAATGGATATAAACTATTACCCGCTCAGAAAAAATTGGTTTGTGGGGCACCCGGCTGGCTCAGTCAGTGGAGTGTGCAACTCTTGATCTTGGGGTCATGAGTTCAAGCCTCACGTTGGGGGTAGAGAATATTCTAAAAAAATTGGTTTGTGGATTCTGGAAATTTTTCTGAACACTAAATGTTAAGTATAACCAAAGGTTCTGCCTTCAGCCTAGACTTTCTCCTTTGGTGACCTTACCCACTTTGTCATCAACTGTGACCTCTTCTCTCTAAAGGTCTTGACTAGAGTTTCCAAAGGCTTTTTTATCTTCCTGCTTCTTGAGCTGCATTCCAAATGTTAAAATTCATTATCTTTCCTACTGAAGTTAATTTTCCTCTTGACTTTCCTAGATAGATAAGAAGGAAGGAGGAATCTTTTTGCCGTTACTCGGGTTGAAAACTTTAGAATCAGTGGTGATTTTGCTTCTCCTTTGATCCTCACGCACTGGTATCTACACATGCGGAATCTACTTTCCCGGTCTCTCTCCATTTCACTCTCTCTTTTTTTCTCCTACTCATTCTTGTGCTACAAGCCCTGATTCTGAGATCATCACATAAACTATTCAGTGCTTCCCAAATTCATTTCTATATTCAATCAACTTGATAAGCTAATTGTCCTTTGTTCCAGCTTTACTGTGATTATAAATATGTTGTTCAAAAATTTAAAAAACAAACACAATAAGGATGGAAACCAATGACATAAAAAGATTCAAATTACATTTACAGAAAGAAAAGGGGCACCTGGGTGGCTCCGTCAGTTGAGCATTTGACTCTTGATTTCAGCTGAGGTCATGGTGTCAGGGTTGTGAGATGTAGCCCCACACTGGGCTCCACGCTCAGCACAGAATTTGCCTGAGTCTCTCTCTCCCTCTCCTTTTGCCCCTCCCCCCAAATAAATTAATATATAAAAATATTTTTTTTAAAAAGAAAGAAAAACGTACAACATTTGAAATGAAAATTTCACTGGATGGAATTATAGCAGAATAGACCTGCACAACAGAAGATCAAGGGAGATAAAGGCATGGGGATAAAAACTATCCAAAATGAAGCACAAATAGAGAGGGAAGAAAGGACTGAATAAAGAAATTACAGGATATTATTAAATGGTCTAGAATATGTGTAACTGGAGTCCCAGACAAAAGAGGAAGGCAGAACGAGAGAGAGAAAAAAAGTAAAGAAATAGTACCAAAACATTCACATCTTCGAGAAACTAAAATCGCCAGATCCAAGAACCTCACTGAATCAGAAGCAGGGTGCAGACAGACAGAAAGACAGACACAAGCACATCATGATACAATTTCAGAAACACAGTGATACAAAGAAAATCTTAACAGTCACCAGCAATTCTACTCCCAGGCACTTCCTAAAGACAACTCAGACAGGAAATAATTTTGCATTATTTAGTCCAAAATGCCTGATACTGGGCAGATGGAAGCTCAATTTGTTGGCCTTAGGGAATAAGAGAGGGCCTCATTTTTTGAAAGATGAGACAACTGGCAAGATTATTAAAACATGAATCCTGTTACTGGAAAAGAGAAAATACAAAGCTGCTTTCAGGGGTCAGGCAAAATCCATACTAAAAGCTGGCTTGATTTAAGGCTGAGTCACCTAAGTATCAACCTAGACAGAGTCCCATAAATTCTTCCCAACATAGGAGGCAGTTAGGAAGTTAATTTATATTACATTAAGTTTTACCTAAATTTCTCCTATCTCACAAAGTCTCTTGGAATCCTTTATTTTAAAGTTCTCTTCAAGGGGCGCCTGGGTGGCTCAGTTGGCGAAGCAGCTGCCTTTGGCTCAGGTCATGATCCTGGAGTCCCAGGATCAAGTCCTACATCGGGCTCTCTGCTCAGCAGGGAGCCTGCTTCTCCTTCTGACCCTCCCTCCTCTGGTGCTTCCTCTCTCTCTCTCACTCTTTCTCACTAAAATAAATAAAATCTTTAAATGAATGAATCAATGAATGAATGAATGAAATTCTCTTCAAAAAATCACAAAAAATGAACAAATTGTTCCCTGACACGAAACCATGACAAAAGCCCTACTGAACGAAGCAATAAAGGCGAGAGTCTGAGAACTAGATTTGGGTGGCTGTGGTGTCCGAGGATCATACCATACTAGCTTGAGGACAGTAAAACCAATCACTAACTTCATTTGCTTCAGAGGACAGGGCTCTTGCACACTCAGGGAAGACTGGCTCTGAAGTGAGCAATGAAGTGGAATCTCCAGATTGGAGCTGTACAAACCCTGCAGTGCGGAGTGGTGCCCAGGGTTTAGGAGGGATGGAACTAGAGAGGACCAGGTTTGCCATAGTCTAACAGCAAGGAAACGTGTGTGTTTCAGGTGTCACCTAGATTTGATATCATTTTAAAAATTCGACCTAACTTTTGCTTTTCTTCATTAGTCTCTCTCAATTTTGAAATGGGTTTTGAATGTGTTCTATTCTGTGTAAAAGGAATCCTCACAATCTGCCCTTAACCAGCTTCTCTCACCTCCTTTTGAAATTATGGCACTTCAGACCAAAGACTCTTTTTGATTACTTTATATCTTGAGAGTTGCTTAAAATAACAAAGATCATCACTCCTCTCTCCCAAATCTCAATAGATGAAACGTGTGTTACCACCTAATGCCCAATATGTAATTAACTGGGCTTTATTTTAGAGACTTCGGTAGTCTCACAAGTTCAAAGGATTTCTCTCTACAACTTGTCAAATATGTATATGAGGAATTGCCATGGCAAACTCGGTATTTGTTCTCTTCTATAAGAAATCCTTACCACTTTAAGATATCTACTGTCAGTTCACAGAGCGCGAACCATGCCCATTCAGCTTCTTTTCAACACATAAACTCTTCTGATGGATTATAAAGTGTAAACATAAATAATTAATTCCACGGTCTTCCTTTTGGAAAAAAACAAGTTTTTAGTTTGATAGATTTTTAATAATTATTAATCTTATTGCAAATTTTATTTCCTTCCTCTTTATTACTATCATGAATGAAGTAGACTATCTTTAATTATGTGTATCTCTGTACGTACTGATAAGTAGAAGTTCTAAGAGGGAATAAAAGTACAAGCCTAGATATATTTGTTGTTTAAGTAACAAAGCCTATATTTGCCATAAAGATCACTATATGAGTTTTCAAAATTTCATGCAATTTGGTAACAGCTACGGTTTTTTACTCTACAAGGATATACCTTTGGTAAGATTCAGTTAACCTGAAGTTTTAACAGACATGTAACTGTCTTCCGTTTTTGCTGGAACGTTCAAGTGATTCTCTACTGTCTCAAGCTATATATTATTCCAACCCAGCTGTGTGTGACATTTCAGACTAGTGGGTGAGAATCATGAATACTATCGAGCTCAGTCCCAACAGATATTTAAGTTTCAAGACTAGAATTCAATGTGTTTATAGGACCCAGTGTTTAATGATCGGGACATTTGTCTGCATGGGTTTAGGTCTGTATAAGCCTTACCCCTGAATCCTAAAATTATTTATGCAAACAACCAGACATCACCCTTATTCAGATACCTTTTAAATAACATATCTTTTAACTGACAGTGATAGTAGTAGTGGTAATATTGATGATAATAAATTATATGTGTACAATACTTGCTTGCCAGGTTAATACACATTATATAAATTATCTTATTAAACCTACATCCTACATAATAACCCCATGAAAAGATATTACGATGATTTTCAATTTACTTAAAAATAGTACGGAGATGTAATACATAGCATGGTGACTACAGTTAGTAATATTGTATTGCATATATGCAAAGTGAGTAAATCTCACAAGTCTTTATCATAACAGAGAAATTCTGTAACTATACATGATGATAGATGTTAACTAGACTTATTGCGGTGATTATTTCATAATATATACAAATTGAATTATGTTGTATAACTGAAACTAATATAATGTTATATATCAATTATACCTCAATAAAACAGTTAAACATACCTACATACATACATAATAAGACCAATACTTGAAGTCCAGAGAGATGAATTACTTTGCCCAGGGCACAAGGCAAGTCAGTGGCCATTTCATTATTCCATTCAAGTTTTTCCAATTCTGATCTTGAGCTAGCAAAAACTTCTTCATTATTTATAGTATATTCTCATTTAGGAGTTTGGAAAATGAGAATAAAGGAGATGTAAAAAAAAAAAAATCTCTTCTTCATTTAATTATGTGTATACCCTGGTAACTGCCTGCCTTGGAATATGGAGATGAATTGATGCAACACTGCCTTCAAAGGAATTCAGACTAAAATACATTAACTATTTTCAGTTAAATCACTAAATATTCTAAAATAACGTTATTTAAATGTTAAAATGTAAATACTATTTAAACTGAAATAACAACTTGAAAATAGTTATAAGTAGAATATTCTGATTCGGTCATTAAAATACAAGTCAAGAAAAAGTATGTTCCATTTCAGAAACTTAAACCAAATAATAAAAAGTTAAAGACTTATGTAAAAGTTCTGAATGGTAGAAAATATGGTAGAATCTTGACACCAAATTGCAATTATAAAAGTAAAACCAATGTTGAGAATTATGGAAGTTGCAATTCTAAACTTAATTTCAAACAACAAAAACTAGTTGGTGATGTGAACATGGAAGGGATCTTGGAGGAATTTAACATGAAGTTTTGGGATAGATAAGTGCAAAGGAAATGAAACTGAGCATATTTAGATAAGGTCGAAACTCAGGAATGCTTAAAAACTCAGAGAAAATAGTAAAACAGAAATACCAAACAAACAAAAAGTCTAAAAGGAATGAGGATAAAAAAATTTTGATGATGCTGAGGCGCCTGGGTGGCTCAGTCATTAAATGTCTGCCTTTGGCTCAGGTCATGATCCCAGGGTCCTGGGATTGAGCCCTGCACTGAGCCCCATATCGGGCTCCCTGTTCAGCGGGAAGCCTGCTTCTCCCTCTCCCACTCCCCCTGCTTGTGTTCCCTCTCTGCCTATCTCTCTCTCTCTGTCAAATTAATAAATAAAATCTTTAAAAAAAAAAAAGTTAAAAAAATTATGACAATTCTAAATAATATCATTAAGAAAAAAAGACAATTTTAAAATTAACTAATACAGATTTATATTTGAACTTAGAGATACAAACAAAACTAAAAAAGATAGAACACATTTGTATATGTTATTTTTTGAAACTATATTTTTAGGGACTAATGACATTTTGCATGCTTTTGCACACATTTTAGGGGGAAGTGTTACACTGCTAATAAATGACAAAAATGTGTGGTAACGGTTCAATAATAAGAAGAAATTACTGAAACACACAGAAACATGGATGAATTTCTCAAAGATTATTTTGAGCAAAAGAAGGCAGTTATTATGATTCAATTTATACGAAGTTCTAGAATAGGCAAAATTGGTAAATGGTGATAGAAATGAGAACAGTGGTTGTCTGGAGGGAGAGTGGAAAAGACCGGAAAGAGTTTCTAGAAAAATTTTTGAGAGGATGGAAATGCTCTATATCTTGAGAGCAGTGTGTGCTATATGGGTGTAATACTTTTACCAAAGTTCACTGAACCTTACATTTAACAACGGCACATTTCTTCACATTTAAATTATACTGAATGAAGTGCTTACTACTTTCTGGTAACTCTATTTGATAGTTTATATGTTTTGCCATTCAAATTCAAGTCTCACAGCAACTTGCTGAGATAGGAACCATTTCATTTAAGAAATGAGAAAAAGGATGTTAAATAACATCAGAGGCAGAATTGGAATCCAGGATAAGCTGCCGGCTGAACAGGACTATTAATCATCACTGTTTATTTTTGTCTTCCGTGAGACACAAGTTAATTACAATTATATTGGCAAAAATATTATACTATATGAAGCTGATTTCAGAAAACAGAGTGTTTTATATAATTATGTACTTGAATAATCAAATAAGTTTTCATTCAAACTAAAATAATGAGCACTATTAGGATAAACGAGTGAAATAGTGGGTAAGTATAAGTAAAAGTTTCTAGTGGGAAGAAAATTATTTACAAGAAAAAACTTGATAATTATGTTTGGTTTGTGACTGAGTACCTGGGTAAATATCTTTTAAAAGAATTGATTTGAGAGGGACACAAATCAAAGAAGATAGTGTCTTATTCACTATACTTGTATGAGGAACAGAACACCCAATAAAAAAATAATAAATAATACAAGTAAACATAGTGATGAAAATTAAGAAACATAAATATTCAGAAGTCCCTAGAAGTATGACGGAAAAACCAGAGAAATAGGAATTTGAACCTGACGCCACGTGAAATGTGCACTGCAGTTGCACTGCAAAATTGCTCTTTCTGCAGCACTACCCAAAGGGCTGTTCCATCGAATGCTAAATATACAGAAAAACAAAGGTAAGGAGTTTTTCTTGCTTTGGAAAGCTGGGTTCAACAACACTTCTTAGAAGTAACAGCATCCTAGGGATACCTGGGTGCCTCAGTAGGTTAAGCGTCTGCCTTCAGCTCAGGTCATGATCCCGGGGGCCTGGGATTGAGTCCCACGTGGGGCTCCTTGCTCAGCGGGGAGTCTGCTTCTCCCTCTGCCCGTGCCTGTTCTGCCTGCCGCTCCCCCTGCTTGGGCTCGTCTGTCTCTCTCTCTCTCTGACAAATAAATAAAATCTTAAAAAAAAAAAAAAGTAATGGCATGCTAAGGTGACATAAGAATCTCCAACACTGGGATATACAACAAAGAGTTTTACAAATATATTTGAATCTAAAACCATTTTGTAGATTATTTTAATGCAGAAGCACTTGTGGAATATGCTTTAGAATTTTAGAGGATTTGGCTGGTTTTGATGTAACCACTCATAGTAACGAAGGTAACTAAGAATGAACAAAGATTGTAGTAAATGATGGACCATGCTTATATTTATCTAGAAAAATAGTATCTAATGAATATTTGAACCCTAATATAACTAAGAAGCTTAGTAATTCAATTGCTTTCTTTGAGATCCTGCCCCACAAACATAAACTTTTGCGTTACTCTTCTTGAATAAGGATTTTATACTTTCTAATAAGTAACATTACTTCCAATTTGTGAAATTTATGACAAATGATTTAGTACAAGCTCAAAATCAATAAAATTCCAAAGATAATAAAAGTAGAATAGCAACTACCTGCTATAAATGAGGTCAGATCTCATATTTCAATAAATTATGTCCAAAGACAATCAAAGTATGTTAGATATGATCACAGAAACATAGTACAAAAATTTGTGAGGAACGAGACAATCAAAGTTACGCAGGAGAGTGAAGGAAATACATATGCTGATTTTTCAGAACAGGAAAAACAGGTAATGGGAAGCATTATAACATTATTAATTAGTTAATAATAAACAACTAAGCTAGAAAAAATGGTAGTAAACAGAAGCCAAGTGGATTATGGGAAACATTTTTCTTTGGTAAGTTTCCTAGATTGATAACTACAGGAATATTGCAGGTATTATATTTCAATTTCAGGAAAGCTTATTTTTCAGCCTCTCTAATGAGATCCTGT
This sequence comes from Ursus arctos, assembly GCF_023065955.2. NCBI lineage: Eukaryota > Metazoa > Chordata > Mammalia > Carnivora > Ursidae > Ursus > Ursus arctos. The sequence goes on along the minus strand of NC_079873.1, from coordinate 21,095,290 downwards.
GGATGAGATTCAAAATAACTGCAGACACTTGGGTGCAATCCCAGTATAGATTAGTAGCTCATTGTCAGTTGTGCAGCACGCTATAGGACATGCTCCGGGTCTGTTTCCCTCAGGGCATTCTGTCTGCAAAGGCAGAGAAACATGCTGATGGGATCCAGGACAGGTTACCCCCAAATATGACACCTTGCCATATTGAATATATTAAGCTGAAGGAGTCTGAGAAAACAGCAGAGGCAGGAAGGTCACTCTGACCTTCCCGGCCCGTGTCTCCTGAAACAGGTCCTAAAAGCCTCATGTGAGAGGTGCCTTCTCTATGCCTAGAAGAGAGTAGTATCCTTTATCTCTGAAGTCACACTCCAAAAGGAATCCACACAAACAGCACTTGCTGTGTATCCCCAGTTTACTACATTTACCTCATACTCTTTGACCTAGCATATTTCTACATGACTGTCCCAGCTTCATCAAAGCTAACATAAGAATACTCCAGTTTAATTGTTTCTGCGGGCCTTCATTTTGTTATGATGGCTCCCGTGTGACATAAAACTTATATTCAATGAACTTGTATGCTTTTCTTTTCTTTTCTTTTTTCTTTTCTTTAAGATTGTATTTATTTATTTGACAGAGGCAGAGAGGGAGAGCAAGCAGGAGCAGTGGAGAGGGGCAGTGGGAGAGGGAGAAGCAGACTCCCCGCTGAGCAGGGAGCCCAATGTGGAACTCGATCCCAGGACCCTGAGATCATGACCTGAGCCAAAGGCAGACGCTTGACCAACTGAGCCATCCAGGTGCCGTGAACGGGTATGCTTTTCTTTTGCAACTCTTTGTCAGTTTAATTTTCAGACCCAGCCAGGGGCCCTAAGGGTCAAGGAAAACTTTTTGCCTCCTACAATGTGAAATAACATTTAGCGAGAATGAAAGCTCAGAGTAATACTAACATAACTGGCAGCAGAAGCAACATTAAAAATGTAACAAATGTGCTGGGATTATACACCAGAGCTCCAAAATGAAATTTAAGTGAGCTTTAAATGTCTTGTCCTGTAATGTGGTTTTCAAACAATAATTAATCAACATAAAAAGGAAAACATAGTTTGACAATAGTCAACAAGTCAAAGAACAGCAAGTTTCACTTCTAAAGAAGTTAACAAGTTAAAAAAATTAAACCAAATAGAAAAAATGAAAATCTAACACGGCAAAAGGCTACAGTAGTACAACTACGGTCTCAAGAAAACGGAAACTGGTACCTCACTATTTTATATTGGTCAGAGTGGATCACAAGTTTTGTGTTTATTTCTAGTATCACATTTAAACAGGGTCTTCGGAAAACCATACTTGATAGAAAAGAGAGAACATAAGACAACGGGAATACTCGTGACGATGAGGATCACTTTAAAATTTCAAGATAATGAATACAGAGTGAACAGAAGTACGAGTTATGAAGTGCCCATGAAGGGAGGGCAGAAACAATGCCAGTGATGGAACGACCCTTCTTTTTATAAATGACAACACTCTGCCCTAGATACCTTGCCAAAGTCACACCCAGTTCATGACATTCAGCATAATGATTCCCATTACAGCATACTCTGTTTTCAAATACCTTATGAATTGTCATGTGGAAGCAAAAGCAGACAAATACAAATGGCAGATAACGGACTGGGAAAAGATACTGGAGTGTCCCCTAAAGAACACACAGATGCTTTGACCCAGCAATCTCAAAGGCTCACGTTTTATCTTATGGATATATTTGCACAAGTGGGCGATGGAAGCAGACGGTCACTGCAAAATTGTCCTGACAAGATAATATACTAATCATGAAAATAAATGAAGGAATCCAGCTGACAATTGGGTTATAGAGTAGTATACACCTATGCTAATGGAACTGAGATTGAAGAATACAGAGCCATTTGCAGAGAGAAAAGGAGATGCAGAAGGGACCTAATACCTCTATTTAGAAATAGTGACTGGAGGTAAGGCAGGGGTAAATGTTGAAACCATGATTAAAATACAGGGATGTCATGCAGAAGCCAAATAAGGCTGAATGTTCCCTTTGGTTTCAAAATGTCAAAAGGGAATGAAGAAATGGAGCATCTATTTCCTACCCTTAAAACTGGCCCAAAATGTCTCGGTTGCCCAAGAAATGAGTGTTCTCTCTCTGGGTGCGTTGAGCATAGGCTGAGAGTGCTTATTACAAACCAAATATTATAAAGATGCTTTAAGAATTAACTGTGTGGTTAGACTAGGAAACTTTTAGTATATCATACTACCTTGCTGACTTAACACTATCAATTATCAGTTGACATATCTTGGACAAGTCACATAATTTTTGGAACTCAAAATTTTCATCTTTAAAATTAGGGTTTGGGGAGGCACCTGGGTGGCTCAATGGGTTAAGTGGCTGACTCAGCTCAGCTCATGATCTCAGGGTCATGAGATCGAGTATCATGCTGGGCTCCATGCTCAGTGGGGCGTCTGCTTCTCTCTAGCTCTTTGCCCCTACCCCCCACTCATGCTCGCTCGCTCGCTCTCTTTTGCTCTCAAATATATAAATAAAATCTTTAAAAAATAATTAGGGCTTAGGTGTGCCTGGATGGCTCAGTTGGTTGGGCATCAGACTTGATTTCAGCTCAGGTTGTGATCTCAGGGTCATGGGCTGGAGCCCTGCTCAGGCTCTGCTCTCAGAGGGGAGTGTGCTTGAAATTCTCTCTCTCCCTCTCCCTCTGCCCCTCCCACCCGCTCCTGCTCTCTTGCTCTCTAAAATAAATAAATCAATCTTTTTTAAAAATTAGGGCTTAAAAATCAAACAGGGAAGGGATTAGTGACAAATCCTTTTTATCCTTCTCAGCAGTGAGCAGCTTTATTTTTTTTTAATGTTATCGTTCAGTGTTAAATTAGTGGTAGCTCAACTGATTGCATTTCCTTAATGCCTGTTATTTCTGTGCACACGGAGCTCTGCTATCTTTGTCGGAAGAGAGAATGATTCAACTGCATAGTTCACCCTAGAAGCAATATGATGGGAAACCATTTAGTTGCCTGCACAGCTGTGCAAAAACTTTAGGACCCCGAGGGAAGGGTGTTGCTCTCAGAGCAGCTCCGTAAGGGAGAAAAGATGCTTTGGGGCAGAGGGGCTTCAGGGCCAGAAGTCAAGATAGCAAAGCTGCTGTCTCTCCCTTTCGCCACATGACCTTTACACACGTCCAGGAGCCCTGGCTCTGCGGGTACTTCACAGCGGTACTCAGTTCCCGGCTTTTGCTTGGCGTGTCTTGCCTCCTTTAGTTTCCCAGGACAGGTACATTACGTGAGAAGATGATTTTGGAATGCCAGTGAGACTACTTGCTAATTGTGACTGGAAGCAGAAACGAGTTCTCTTGGCAGTGGCACAGCGCGGTGCACAGACTGGGAAAAGAGCCATCTTAAAGGAGGAGGGGACCAAGTGAAGTAGCGAGACCTTGCGTCTTTAATCAGCCTGTGCCCTGGGTGACTTGGGGCTCCGAGTGTGTAATTCTCTGTTGTTCAGTTCTGATGTACTGTGGTTGCATAGAGAAAAACAGAGGCAAAAAAATCAGCAGGAAAGAGGGAAAATGCAAAAAGGCAGTGCCTCCATGATGTGGTAGTTCTCTTAAAAGTCATTTCCTTGTTGTTTTATGGGCTATAAAATCTTTGAATACTTCATTCTTTCACAAATTGCTCTTTAGATGTAAATGCGAGCTCATAACAATGAAATATTTAACAACAAAATGTCTTTTAATGGATCAACTCACTGGCGGGTCGGCCACACTCTGCAGACCTAATTAGAGCCTGGTAAGAGGGAGGGAAGGCACAGGAAGCAGAGGGCGGCGGGGTTCAGAAGAACCTACGGTTCTCGTCCAAAGCCAGGGGATTTCCTTTTGGGCTTCTCTGTGCTTCGAGTACTGAACGTGAGTGGCTGAGAAAGAAGCATTGCTCTGCGTCATAGGCTCAGGTGGTGAGTAGGGGAGGGAGGGATTTTTATGGCATTTGTGGATTTTAATTGTTTTTTAATGTTTCATGAGAACCAATCTCCAAGATCACAAAATACAAATACAAAATAACCTACAATATGAAGACACTGACGTATTTTTGAAACACTGATTAACACTACTTCGCGTGGAAGATGTGGTATATTGCATAGGATTTCAAGTTAGAAGACCAGGCTTTAAAAATGGCTCTGAGGCTTCATTGCTTGTTTGACCAGAAGCAGGTCGGTCAATCACTGTGCCTCGAGGGATTCATCTCCAAAATGGACGGGGTTCCTTTATTTGCCTCATGAAGTAAGTTTAAGACATTTTAACAATTGTTTGTTTGCAAGTACTTTTGAAACCGAAAGTTACACAAAGTTTTCGTATTTGTTGAATCCCTCTTAGAGAAAAACTAATGTAGAAACTCAATAAAGATAATCACTAAAATCTTGCTGACTATGTGAGTACATACAGTGTATATGTGTAACTATGTGTAAACCACTTGACTAATTGTGGTTTTTTTTCTTGTAAAAAAAAATCTGACTGTTTTTCTCAATAAATGATTTTGCTCAAGCAATATGGGTATTTATATTTCATTTCTCTGTTTTTTTCTTGGCTATTAACAATATTGAAAACATACTGATAACTCTTATTTGGAACAAATATTAATTGATAATTAAATGGTCCTAATTTTATAAATACATATACATATATATAGGATGCCTGGCTGGCTCAGTGGAGCGTGCAGCTCTTGGTCTCAGGGTCATGGATTCAAGCCCCACACAAAGCATAGAGATTACTTAAAAATATATAGAGAGAGATAAACATAAGTATATATAAAACTATACATATAAATGTTTTACATATATGTTACATATCTATACATGTTATTATATTGCCTCATGGCCCCTTCACCTGGGTAATCAGTGAAGTACAATTCTAGCCCTGCTTGTCAGCACCAATGAACCCTTCTTAAAAACAACTTACCTAATCTTCCTTCTTTTCCCCCATAAAAACTCTGAGTCCACCTCCTGTAATCAGGGTACGATTTGGGTTTCTACCTAAATTCCTGTACCCTGAATTACATTTCTTTGATCCCACATAAACACTTTGTCTCTTGAACTGGTTTCCTGTTTTTACATTGAAAACTACAGCTCTGAAAATCCCAAGATGGCAAAATTTAAAGGGATTTATGTGTCACTAACACCAATCATCACTCTATCCATTTAAATTTATTTATCTTATATCCTTCTTTCCAACTGCGATCCAATTTATCTCCAGACACTCACCTTAATGTGGAACTCCCTACTTCCTGAGGTAGGCAATTTCCCTTTTCAGGATTTTCACTTGATTTCTCAAACATTCCTTTATCATTAATAAGTTTCAACAGGTTTTTTTTCCTTAATATTTGTTGGATTTTCTTCTGGGAACTAATCTTCATGATTCTTTATCTATTTTCCTGTTTTTTTCTTACTGATTATATATCAATCTTTAGATAAATGATTGATACATTAATAAATAGATATCCCTTTATGAGTTGTACAAATTGGAAATGACTTCTCCAAATATGTACCTTGAATTTTCTTTCTTTTCCAAGTGTCTCTTGTTAATTCAATATTTTTAATTATCAGGTGACAATTTCTTCTATTTATACCTACAGGTTTTTAGTCTTATGAAATTCTTCCTACTTCTAAGAGTTTTACTTTTTGATTTACATACTTCAGTATCTAATCCAACTCAGCTGTGGTAGGATATGACGGTAGGGATCAAATCTGCTTTCCCACAGAGATCACAAATTGTCTCAGTGCCCGGCTGAATAATCCACCCCTCCCCAGTTTTCTACATTTTCTATTCCTTTAGTCAGGATGTATGTTGCAATACCAAATCTGTGCCTTAATTACAACTATTACTTTTAATGTTCTGACCTGTGATTGGGCCAAATCTCTGTTCTGTTCTTCTTCAGAGTACTGTCCTCTTTTACATTTACACGTAAGAATCAGTTTAAGCATTACAATGAGGATCACTATTAGGATTTTGATTAGAATAACTGGAATCCAAAGATAGTTTAGGTTTGTATTTAGATCTTAACTGTATTGAACAGCTTTACTGAGGTATAACATTCATACATCAACTGAGTATTTTCTCATACCTATTATTATTTTTATTTAATTCATGGAAACATTCTTTGCATGTTTTTTTTTTAATTTCCAAGGATAAAAATATTTAAAATTATCTTCTGTTTTTATTCTCTTAAAATACAAATGCATTGTGGTCAAAGAACATGATCTGTATTATAGCATTCTCTTGAATTTTGTTGAGACTTGCTTTATCATCTAACACATGATTCGTTTCCTTAAACATCCCATGTGTTTTTAAAAAGAAATGAGAACAATTTTTTTTTGTTTAGTGTCCTATATAGGTTAATTAGATAAAGCGTGTTAATCTCTTGTATTTTTACTGATTTTTTTTATACACTTGATCTATCCATGATTGAGAGAAATGTGTTAACATCTTCCACTATGTTGATGTATTTGTCTATTTCCTCTTTTATGACTGTAAATTTGTGGTGTAGTTGTTTTGATACCATGTATTATATGCACATAAGTCTTGAATTTCCATATTTTCTTGGTAAATTGAAGCTTTTATCATTAAAACATGATCCTCTTCATTATAAGTAATATACACTTTTTTTGTGTTCAACTCTATTTTATTATTGGTTTATATAAACCAGCTTTTATTTTTATTAGCATTGGCCTGGTACGTATGATTCCACCCTCTGATTTTCAAACTTCTGTATCCTAATGTTTCGAGGGTGCCTTTTATACATAAAATTGGCTAGATGTAATAAATCCAGAACTTTCTTTTACTTTTAAATGAATATTTTTGTCCATATGTACTTATCATGATTATCTACTCAAATGAATTTACTTCTACTCTTGATTATTACATTTTCTGTATATCCTCCTTTGTGTCATTTTTTTGTCCTGTCCTTTCTTTTTTTTTCTTTCTATCATTCAATTATTTTCTTCTAATAGATCGCAGTTTACACTCTGTAGAACCTCTTTTAAAGTCAAGGTAGGTACGTTTTCTGCCTTTGTGGTGCCATGCTCTTCTTTTCATTTAACATCAAAGCGAGGAAGTAGCTCTCTTTTTAGACTCTGCTGTGAGCAGACCATAGCTTTTTCTCCTGTCTTCTAATCCTGATCAGGCAACAGAAATAAAGCTTATATTCGCTCTGTATCTGCAGTTACCCTCACCTCAAAAACGTATTTCATCATTCATCTTCCAGTTGTTCTGTTCACACTTTGTTTTGAACTTGGAATTTTTTTCTTGTCAGCCCAGGGATGCATTAAATTATTTTCATGTTATTTCATACAGATTTTTTTTAAGCTTAGCAGAGTGGTTTAGGTTATCTAACCCATCATATCAGCAGCAACTAAAGCCCCTCAGAAGACTCTTTTAAAATCTGTGGTTATAATCTACAGATTCAATGCAATCCCTCTCAAAATACCATTTTTTTTTTCACAGAACTGGAACAAATAATACTAAAATTTGTATGGAACCACAAAGACCCCAGTTAGCCAAAGCAATCTTCATAAAAATAAAGCTGGAGGTAACACAATCCTTAATTTCAAGGTATACTACAAAGTGGTAGTGATACTGGCAAAAAAAAAAAAAAATGATACTGGAAAAAAGAAAAAAAAAAAAAAGACCTAATGGAACCGATTAATGGAACCAGAAATAAACTTACATTTATATGGTCAATCTACAGCAAAGGACACAAGAATATACAATGGGGAAAAGACAGCTTCTTCAATAAATAGTGCTGGGGAAACTGGACAGCTACATGCAAAAGAATGACGCTGCACCACTTTCTTATACCACACAAAGAATAAACTCAAAAGGAATTAAAGGTCCAAATGTGAGACCAGAAAACATAAAACTCCTAGAAGAAAACAGGCAATAATCTCTTTGATATCGACCTTAGCAACATTTTTCTAGACTTGTCTCCTCAAGCAAAGGAAACAAAAGTAAAAATAAATTATTGGAAATAAATCAAAATAAGCTTTTGCAGTGAAGGGAACCATCGACAAAATGACAAAACAACCTACTGAATGCGAAAAGATATTTGCAAATGATTTCTCTGATAAGGGCTTAATACCCAAAATAAATAAAGAGCTCATGCAATTCAACACCAAAAAACGATGATTAGAAATGGGCAGAGGGGGCGCCTGGGTGGCACAGCGGTTAAGCGTCTGCCTTTGGCTCAGGGTGTGATCCTGGTGTTATGGGATCAAGCCCCACATCAGGCTCCTCCGCTATGAGCCTGCTTCTTTCTCTCCCACTCCCCCTGCTTGTGTTCCCTCTCTCGCTGGCTATCTCTATCTCTGTCGAATAAATAAATAAAATCTTAAAAAAAAAAAAAAAAGAAATGGGCAGAGAGATATTCCAATCAAAATACCAATGACATTTTTCAAAGAACTGGAACAAACAGCCCTTAAATTTGTGTGGAACCAGAAAAAGCCCCGAATCACCAAGGAACTGTTGAAAAGGAAAAACAAAGCTGGGGACATCACGTTGCCGGATTTCAAGCTGTACTACAAAGCTGTGATCACAAAGACAGCATGGTACTGGCACAAAAACAGACACATAGACCAGTGGAACAGAATAGAGAACCCAGAAATGGACCCTTGGCTTGTTGGGCAACTAATCTTTGACAAAGCAGGAAAAAACATCCAGTGGAAAAAAGACAGTCTCTTCAATAAATGGTGCTGGGAAAATTGGACAGCTACATGCAAAAGAATGAAACTTGACCACTCTCTCACACCATACACAAAGATAAACTCCAAATGGATGAAAGACCTCAATGTGAGACAGGAATCCATCAAAATTCTAGAGGAGAGCATAGGCTGCAACCTCTACAACATCAGCCACAGCAACTTTTTTCATGACACATCTCCAAAGGCAAGAGAAACAAAAGAAAAAATGAACTTGTGGGACTTCATCAAGATAAAAAGCTTCTGCACAGCCAAGGAAACAGTCAAGAAAACTAAGAGGCAGCCCACGGAATGGGAGAAGATATTTGCAAATGACACTACAGATAAAAGACTGGTATCTAAGATCTACAAAGAACTTCTCAAACTCAATACACAAGAAACAAATAAACAAATCATAAAATGGGCAGAAGATATGAACAGACACTTTTCCAATGAAGACATACAAATGGCTAACAGACACATGAAAAAAATGTTCAAAATCATTAGCCATCAGGGAAATTCAAATCAAAACCACACTAAGATACCACCTTACTCCAGTTAGAATGGAGCAATTGCATTACTGGGTATTTACCCCAAAGATACAGATGTAGTGAAGAGAAGGGCCCTATGCACCCCAATGTTCATAGTAGCATTGGCCACAATAGCTAAATTGTGGAAGGAGCTGAGATGCCCTTCAACAGATGACTGGATTAAGAAGATGTGGTCAATATATACAATGGAATATTACTCAGCTATCACAAAGAATGATTTCTCAACATTTGCTGCAACATGGACGGCACTGGAGGAGATAATGCTAAGTGAAATAAATCAAGCAGAGAAAGAATTTATCATATGGTTTTACTCATCTATGGAACATAAGAAGTAGGAAGATTGGTAGGAGAAGAAAGGAATAAAGAAAGGGGGGTAATCAGAAGGGGGAATGAAGCATGAGAAACTATGGACTCTGAGAAACAAACTGAGGGCTTCGAGGGGGGGATGGGATAGGCTGGTGATGGGTGGTAAGGAGGGCACGCATTGCATGGTGCACTGGGTGTTATACACAAGTAATGAATCATGGAACCTTACATCAAAAACCAGGGATGTACTGTATGGTGACTAACATAATATAATAAAAAAATATTATTATAAAAAATTAAAAGTTCTACCTTAAAAAAAAAGAAAGAAAAAAAGAAATGGGCAGAGAACCGGAACAGACATTTGCAAAGACGACAGAGAGATGGCAAACAGACACATGAAAAGATGCTCAGCATCACTCATCATCAGAGAAATGGAAATCAAAACCACAATGAGATATCCCCTCACACCTGTCAGATGGCTAGAATCAAAAAGACAAGAAATAACAAATGTTGTTGAGGATGTGGAGAAAAGGAAACCCTGTGCAGTGTCAGTGAACATACAATTTGGTGCACACACTGAGGAAAACAATATGGAGGTTCCTCAAAAAACTAAAAATAGAAATACCATGAGATCCAGTAATTCCACTACAGAGTATTTACCAACAGAAAGTGAAAACACTAATTCAAAAAGATACACGTACCCCCATGTTTAATGGAGCATTACTACAATCGCCAACGTGTGGAAGCAACCCAAGTGTCCATCGATAGATGAATGAATAAATACACACACACACACACACACACACACACACACACACACAATGGAGTGTTACTCCACCATAAAAAAGAGTGAGATTTTGCTATTTGTGACAATGTGATGGAGCTAGAGTGTATTATGCTAAATGAAATCAGTTAGAGAAAGAGAAATATATGATTTCACTTATATGTGGAATCTAAAAAGCAAAAAAATAAGCAAACAAAAAGCAGAAACAGACCCATAAATACAGAGAACAAGCTGATGGTTACCAGAGGGGAGGGGCATGGGAGTGGGCAAAGCTGGTGATGAGGAGTGGGTGATAAGACTTTCAGTTGGGGAACGGATTAAGTCATGGGGATGAAAGGTACAGAATGGGAAATACAATTCATGCTATTCTAATAGCGTACAGTGACAAACAGTAGCTACACTTGTGAGCATAGTGTAATGTATAGACTTGTTGAATCACTATGTAACATTGTAAACTACAGTTCAACTAAAAAAAACGGACGCTGGGGTGGCGTAGCCGGTTAAGCATCCAACTCTCAATTTCAGTTCAGGTCATGATTTTAGGGTCCTGAGATCGAGCCTCACCAGGCTCCGCACTCAGCGTGGAGTCTGCTTCTCCCTCTCCCTCCCCCTTTGCCCCTTCCCCTGCTCATTCTCTCTCTCTCTCTCTAATAAATAAAATCTTTAAAAATAAATAAAAGTAAGAAATATGTATTGAGCAAAAAGTTACTAAAATGAATAACTTATTCCTAAGTTACCTAATTCAAATTACTTAGGAAGTAGAGGGGCGCCGGGGTGGCTCAGTTGGTTAAGCATCAGCCTTCAGCTCAGGTCATGATCCCAGGGTCCTGGGATGGAGCCCCATGTCAGACTTCCCTGCTCAGTAGGGTGTCTGCTTCTCCCTCTCCCTCTGACCCCCTTGCCTCTTGCTCTCACTCGTGCTCTCACTCATGCTTTCTCTCTCTCAAATGAATAAAAAATTACTTAGGAAGTAGAAAGTATAAAGGAAAAAGGCAACCCATAAACTGCTTTCTAAACATTATATGAATAGTCAAAATAATTTATGAGATGACAATTACATTGATTTTTATAAATATTATAGAAGATCAAAATTTTATTATCATAATTAACACCTATCTCTATATTCCCTAATTTCTGCTTCAATCTATGTATTAAAGTGACTATTAAAAAAAGAGGAAAAATCTCTATGTCTGTGAGAATGGGGGCAGATATATTTTAAATTTCCAACATAATCTCTTCAAGGATCTCTTTTATTTCACCTTTGAAATACAAACATTTACAAATATAACTTCTCAAAGGATCTATTATAAAATATTTGCTTTGAGCTTGTCTAGCGATGAGTGAGGTAATACATTTCTGAATCCTCCAGGAAACAGAATCTCTTGTTTCAACTCTTCTTCGACCATGAATGCCCTTTCTGATTCCAGGGAGACTCAGAAAAACGAAAGACCTATTTATGAAAGTTAGAACCCAGAAAGTAAAAGTTGACGATCTAAGAAGTAACAGCACCCCAGGAACCACTGGAATTACTACAAGGCAGCCCTCCTTGACAAAACTGAAAATCAACCATATGGACTAGGGAGATCGTAATTGTGTCTTTTGGACTGGCACTTGCTCTGAATTGAGGAGGCTTTTGTAGATCTGCCCAATCTTTGTGATTAAGGTCACCTCATTGCTAATCCCCTTCTACTACTAAGCATGTAATAAGGACTTAGTGTAAAGTTTGTGCTAGAAATGATAGGAGGGTGACATTTGTTCCAGTTAATATTAGAAGACACAACATGTAGCCTATCACCAACCCCTCTTAATTAGAATGCCTATTTCAGGGGCGCCTGGGTGGCACAGCGGTTAAGCATCTGCCTTCGGCTCAGGGCGTGATCCCTGCGTTATGGGATCGAGCCCCACATCAGGCTCCTCTGCTGTGAGCCTGCTTCTTCCTCTCCCACTCCCCCTGCTTGTGTTCCCTCTCTCGCTGGCTGTCTCTATCTCTGTCAAATAAATAAATAAAATCTTTAAAAAAAAAAAAAAAAAAAAGAATGCCTATTTCACCCTACAGGATTTTAAGTTCAATACATTACATTCTTGGAGAAATTGATTCTCTGTTGCTGAAAGAATTTTTGGAGTTAAGTTCTGCTGAAGTCCTGGAAATCAATCCTAATGGACAGGTAGCTGCTCTGTGATTAATAAAACTGGTCGGCAACAAAAAAAGAAAGTGCCAGAGATTTCTATGCCCCGTAAAAACTGCTCATTAAATCAAGCTTCATATAAAATTGATTTTGACAAAAGAGTTTTCTTTGCAGATATTCTGGCACTTTCTGATGGGAGAATATCATGATTGTGAAAGTGCGTATCTATTCTCACACATCTCTCGCTTCCTTTCCTGTCAAAGGTAGACAGACATGTAAGTGGAAGTCTAATTTTCCTGAGAAGAGATCACTCCCATTACACTATAAAGTGAAAAACTCAAATTGGGGCCTTCTTGTTTAATTTAGGACACACAAGAATGTACAGAAGGCTTCTCCAGTTCCTCACAAAGATATCATAAAGAGTTTAATTAAAAATAAAATATTTGAAAAATTCCATTACCTATATATATAAAGAACTTTTGAAATAACTAAAGGATTAACAGCACCGAAAAATATAAATATTCACTAAAATGGACTGTTAGCTTTACTGCATATAGACACACACTCAGTAAAAATTGCTTAACTTGCTAAAAAATAATTCATTTAAAAATACCCAGATCCATATTACTAAACCAGTACAATCAGCAACTTGTAAGGGAGAGCTCTGACCTCACTTTTCTCTATATCTCAAGTTCTTCATCTGTATGGCTAAGATGTATTCCAACATTTCTATGATCTTCCCATCTTGAATATTCCTTGAATCTGTGAAATCAGGCTCTTTTTTACAAGCTGTCAGGATCACGTGTGGTCTCTCTACTACAGAACTTAGATGATTGTATAACCTTTTCTTGAATATAATTCAGCAACACCCAAACAAATACTGGTTTTCCAAGGGAGAGCAATACTAAATATTATATATCTTTGATGAATTGAATGTTTAGGCAAAAGAGATACATCACCAACAAAGCAGCTCATATCAAGACTTTTGTTTGTTGTTATTAACTTTTGATTCCTGGAGTTGGAACATATTCAGCTTAAGCCTTTTATAGTCATATTTCCACATCACACAGTAACCCTGTAATGCATGCTTATGAAGTGAATGTAGAAAGGCAAATAAACCCCATTTTTACTGATTTCAAGGTCTGATGCAAAGAAAAGGGGGAAAATCAATGAAGAAAATACCGTAAAAAGAAGAAAATTGGTAGAGAGATTTCCTTTTTAATCATGAGGATGTTGCAAGAAAGAACACCTAAAAATGAATGATACAGGAGTATCTGCTCATGGATGATTCACTCATTCAAAAACAAGTTTTGCCTCCTGGCATTTGTCTTTGCTCATGTGTATGTTGTATGTGTATTTGTGTGTTTCAGAATATAGATGTGTAGATATAATTAATACAAGAGTGGTTCAAACAGTATATATATGTGTGTGTGTGTGTGTTGTACGTATGTGTATATTTAAAACTATGTTACTATTCTGATTCTACATGCTCTATTATGTGTTTAAAACTTCGAGTTTGCTGATTTCCCTTTTTCTTACTGATAGAAAAGGTCCCAGCCAGAAGGGAAATATATGTCCAAAACTTCCAGTTTAAGTACTGCCTCTTCTATGAAGCCTGTGTCCATTTGCTTAGATAATCACATCATTCTGCTGTAATCATGATCAATCATCTATTTTGGTATGTATCATTTTTGTTTATGTTTTTCTTTTCGCTGAGCAGTGGCGCTTTCAAAAACAGCAATCAGATTTTATTCCTCTTTGCATTGCTGGGGGGCAGGGGCAGAGGCAGTTTAAATTGAGAGAAGGAGAAATCAACTACTGTCCTCCCTTTTCATGAACGGAAGCTTTACATGGCTAAGGTTCACATTGCCTGCAACCATATGACTGCTTCAGGAGTGCTGTCCAGTTATGAAATTATTTTCTGATTTCATGATACCAATGACAGGCAATAATTTGGATGGGACACAATACTGAGAACTGTGGCAAACATTAGTGAAAATAGTCCTGTGTATGCCTGGATTATACCCTAATATCTCTGCCAAGCTAAGCAAGTTATACCTTTTGCTCTAAAAACATTTTCATAAAAATAAATATATGTTTTCCCCCACAAACAAAACATGATTAAAAAGGAAAAATAATTCACTAGATTTCTCTATTTACTCTAATTAGTAGTGTGGCAGGAGAGGGAAATTTTAAGGAAGGGGGGTCATTTTCTCCTGCTCACGGGGTAAAAATTACCAAACATCATCTTACTCTTTCTGATCCCGGCTAGTTTCTGAAAGGGTGAAGTCCAGAAAAGGTACACGTATTCTACCAACATGATCTATGGGTGAAAAAAAGCTTTATGATGGTCATAAATCTCACAGCCTCTGAGAAAAAGTCCAGAGCGGGCATGTGATGCCATCCGACTGACACATATAAATGATGCATTTTCTGCTAGAACCACAGCTCATCTCCATAATCCACACAACTGCTGAGAAGACAAAGTGAGTAATGCCATCTATCCAATGCCATGGCTAAAACAAAATAAGTTGTAGTTAATCATTTATGGACCTCCCCAAATAAGAAGCCCAGAAAGTAAATATCAACAGTAGACTGCAGTGATCCGGGGAATTTTGTGGGAAATCTTGCATTTATAAGTAAAACCGTGAACAACCAGGACTGGCATCTATGCGAAAGCATCAGTACCCTACACATCTTTTATTTCACCAGATTTGCATCCTCAGGAGTAAAGATTCACCTTAAATGTGAAGCTATTACCCTAGGAAAAGAGTTTTTATTTGAACCTTCAGAAGCTAAATTTTCTTGAGAGCGCACCAACAATTCCTACTTCCGCTAAATTTAAGAGGATTTCTGTAGAATTTCAACTAATTTGCTTAGTCCGCAGAGTTGACAATTGACAGTACGCACGTCACAGGGGATGGGAGATTGTTGTGGGCTTGTGCAAATGGAGACACACAGGTCAATGTATGGAAGAGCCCTCCATAACATCCTTTCAACGTTTAGTCCCCACGCGGGGTCCAGGAGCTACCGAACACGTAGGAAACCAGTGGGAACTGCAAATGGCAATTCTCTGCTTTTCTTCTTCCAGTCTTTGCCTCAGTCTATTTTTTGCCACAACCCTGATCCTCGTTGTCCCTCCTGTCAAGCCGTTGCCCAGATGTAACAGTCCTCCTATTCCTCTCTATTGAGGAAATAAACGAAGGCTGAGAATGCGAAGAAAAGTGGCTGACCTTCTTTTAGGTATTCATTGAATATGACTTTACTTGAAGATGAAACAGTGATAAACCACTGCACAGACACACAGCACGTGCAAAATTCACTCCTGCCATTACCTGAAATCATGTAGATAAGAAAGTATCTTATGCAAACAGGAAAAACACACATATGTGCAAGTTAGCCTGGATATGACACAATTGTAAGATTTGATTATATGCAAAATCAGTGATGCCACCAGACAGAAGTCAGCTGCTTATCATCAAAAATATTCCCTTCTCCATTAGAACTTTTAAAATATGTTTTCAAATTGGTACTTCCATGTAGATGTTATCTTCTCTGTAGGTTTTAAACCCCTGCAGAGTAAGGCACAGGACTTAAAATCTGCTTTTGCCTCCCACAGGGCTAAGGACGCTGTTGCCTCCTAATGCTTGTGGAGGTTGTTTGAAAAGCACAGGTCTAGACCTAAATCCATTCTTTTTGTGTCACATCCTGACAGCAGTGGAATCAGGCCTTTGCTTGTTAGCATAATCATGCTTTCTCACTCCTGCTGGCTCTGCAGGGGTACAGAGATACCCCCCATAATGCCGTGCCAGACAGTTCCACTCATTCTCACCCCCCACTGCAAGCCAACTGCCAGGGTCCGATCCACCCGTCTCCGTGCCCCCAAGAACCCGTTGCTCGGCCAGGCACCATTTCCAGATCAGCAGACCTTGGACCACTGGCACTTCCAGCAGGATTACCGGATAGAAAGGTAGAAGCCTAAAGTTGAAAGTCATAGCTATACCTTAAAAAAAAAAAAAAAAAAAATATATATATATATATATATATATATATATATATATATATATATTTCAAAGATGATGCCCTGACTAAAGAAGAAATTTTCTATGCTAAAAACACTACAACTTGGTCCACAAATATTATGACCTCTCTAGGCAAACAATTCACACTGTAGTGATATAAAAATAAATTGTAAGACTAACAAGATGGCCCACATACTCAAAAAGATGTGCTCGTGTAGGGGCAGGTTACATTTGACTTCTTATAAAAATACAAATAAGAAATCTGTCTAAATAGTGATTTAATTCTGGATTTATTTATATGTGGTTTTAAATGATAAAATACCTCAAATATACCAATAGCATAGGAGAGAGATGTAACAGAAATATATGTGCCCACCCCTACTGATGAAACAGATGTGCCCTCTTGCTATGGAGGCTTTAGATCTTTACAGAAAAGCACTAGTAAGTATTTCTGATTCTAAAACTAATCTAAGTTGATTATTAAAAATTTAAGAAAAACACCAAAAAGAAAAATCCTAATGAGGGTCTACTATCTCTCTCTGTGTGTTATGCCTGTTCTACAGTTGGGATCATGTTGTAAGTCTTGTTTGCCCACGTGAAAAAGATTGTTTAAAAGCATGATTTTGGGGTTTCATATAATATTCTATCTGCTTTCATTAGCCTATTACTGGATAATTAAGGTGTTTTTATATTTCACTACCATAAAGAATTCTAGCAGCCAGAACATTCATTTCTTTCTCTTACTCCCCAAATCCATCCCTACGACAGTACCTACCAGTTTTAAATCCAAATGTAAAGGGAAACTGTATTCTTTCTTCGTTCTCTGACTTGAAACCATACCATCTAGACTACAGCTTTACTACTCAAAGTGTGGTCTATGGGCCTAGGAGCTTGATAGGGGTGGAGGATCTCAGGCACTACCTCAAACTTACCGCGTCAGAATCTATACTCCATCCTCTCCTTAACCAAAGTGATTCTTCTAATGAGTTAAATCAGTTATCAATGCTTCCCTGCCTAAAACTCTACAATAACTCACAGTGGGCCTAGAACAAAATCCAAATTCTTTTGTAGGGTTTAGATATCTCCCTGCCTACCTGTCTTGTTGGCTTCTACCTCTCTTCCTCTCTTTCTGTTCTAGCTGGCCTTCCTTACACACTCCTTGTTTCTATTGCTCAAATATTCCAATTTCATCCTCTCCTTGTCTTTGCTGTTTCCTCTGCCTGTAAAGTACTCTGTCCTCAAAGCCATGGGGACTCCTTTATAACAGTCAGATCTCATCAGAAATTTCACTACCTTACGGAGCCCTTTGCTTCTCAACTATCTAACATACTACCCCCATTTTAGGATTTTCACAGTCTTTATCACTTTATGTAGTTATCATTTTTATTCATTGCATTTTTCATTGTGTGTCTTCTTTTAAAAGTAAACTCTGAAACATGGAATTAAAATAGGATCCAGAACACTGATTTTTAGATGATCACGCCCAATATCTATTTGTCGAATGAATGAGTGAACGCATGCTATGGTGAACATCCTTACACACTAAACTTTGTACATATCATTGAAGATTTCCTAAGCATAATGCTTTTGAGATTTTTTTTCACTGTAACTATTTTAGGATTTGTTACCATATTGCTAAAATTAACTACAGACAGGTTTTGTAAGGATTTACACTTCCAAAAATAATTTTTTCCCGAATTTTTATCAATTCCAGGATTTTTGTCATGTACACACATACATACACACACACACACACACACACACCCCATACACACCCCATACACACGCCATCAACATGACTGCCAATTTCTTGGGGGAAATAAGAATCTTAAGCCTTTTTTTTTTTTTGATAACTACTGAAACTTGGGCAACACTTCTATGATGCTCTGTAATTGTTATACCCAATTTTTTTTTCCTTCTAATGGAGTATCCATTTCCTTTTCCCACGTCTCTTGGCATGCTCATAATTTTCTCATTAATTTTTAGTTTTTGTGAATTGTATGAGAATTTTGAGAATTGTATGAAAAAAATGCATTCATTCATTTATTTGAATATATGCATTTTTCAAGAGTAACCATTTTTCTCAAAATATTTATTCAATAATAATTTGTTTCCATGACTGGTCATAACTTATTTTTAAAACCATATAGTTGGAGGGATACCTAGGTGGCTCAGTCAGTTAGGTGTCGGACTCTTAATTTCAGCTCAGGTCATGATCTCAGAGTTGTAAGATCCAGCCCCACATCAGGCTCTGTGCCAGAGTCGGCTTGTACCTCTCCCTCCCCCTCTGCCCCAGCCCTCTCCCTGTCTCTCTAAAAATGAATAAAGAGAACATGTTTTTCAAGGTTTTATTTATTTACTTGATAGAAAGAGCAAGCACACAAGCAGGGGAAGCAGCAGGCAGAGGGAGAGGGAGAAGCAGGCTCCCCGAGGAACAGAGGAGCAAGGAGCCCAACATGGGGCTCAATCCCAGGACACTAGGATCATGACCTAAGCTGAAAGCAGCCGCTCAACTGACTTAGCCACCCATGTGACCCAACAAAATCTTAGAAAACAAACAAACAAACAAACAAAACCGTATAGTTGGCATGCCTGGGTGGCTCGGTTGATTGAGCATCTCACTCCTGATTTCAGCTCAGGTTGTGATCTCAGGGTTGTGAAACTGAGCCCTGCATGAAGCTCGTGCTCAGTGCGCAGTCTGCTTATCCCTCTCCTTCTGCTCCATCCCCCCCCCCCAGTCTTTCTCTTTCTCTCTCAAATAAATTAAATAAAATCTTTTAAAAAGAAAACCACACAGTTAATTTTTTTTTATATATGCCTGGATATATCTCCAGGTTTTCTTAACTTGGTTATGGAATTAGTGCCAAACTCTTTTTTAAAATTATTTTATTTATTTGGTGGAGAGGGGAGCACAAGTGGGGGAAGCATGAGTCAGGGGAGAGACAGAGGGAGAGGGGGAAGAGGACTCCCTGTTGAGTGCAGAGCCTGAGGGCTGAGTGGAGAGCCTGAGGCCAGGCTCAATCCCAGGCCCCTGAGATGATGACCTGAGCAGAAGTCAGATGCTTAACTAACCCAGGTGCCTCTAGTGCCAAACTCTTTTAAACATAACTCTACAAGCAGTTACGATAATTAATACTGAAAATTTCACCACATTTTATTCTTTTTCAAAACGTAGTTTTTCCTAGAAAAACTTTAGAATCATGTTAATAATTAAAACAAAATAAATAGATTTATACTGCTATTGCATTAAGCCTACACGGTAATTTAGGAATAGTTTTAATCCTTATTCAAACTCTAGGTACCCCGTTTAAGTGGAATCGTATGACATTTGCCCTGCTGTGACTGGCTTATTTCAACAAGAATAATGTGTACAAGATTCACCCAAGCTATAACATATGTCAGAATTGTCTTTCTTTTTAAGGGCGGAATAATATTCCACTGCATGTCTGTACCTTATTTTGTTTATGCATTCATCCATCCAAAGACACTTAGATGGCATACCTCCACCTTTTGGCTATTGTGAATAATACTGTTATAAACATGAGTGTACAAATACATGAGTTCCTTCTTTCAATAAGGAATTCTCAGAAGTAGAACTGCTGAATCATGTGGAAATTCCATGTTTAATTTCTTGAGGAATCACCATACCATTTTCCATAGCACCTGTACAATTTAATATTTCCAACAGCAATGCATAGTAGTTCCAGTTCATCTACGTGATTCCAAGTACTTGTTATTTTCTGCTTTGGATAAACATCATCCTAATGTGTATGAGGTGGTATCTTATTGTGGTTTTGATTTGGATTTCCCTAATGGTTTGTAATGCTGAGCATCTTTTCATGTATTTATTAGCCATCAGTATATCTTTTTGGAGAAATGTCTATTCAAGCTCATTTTTCAGTTGGGTTGGATTTTTGTTGTTGTTGAACTCTAAGAGTTCTTTAAATATTCTAGATATTTATTAGATATTAATCCTTTATCAGCTAGATGATTTGCAGAGATTTTCTTCTATTCCATGGGTTGCCTTTTCACTTTTTGGTCTTTTCCTCTGATGTATAAAAGTGTGTTTTTTTTTTTAATCAATCTTGATGAAATTCAATTTATTTTTTCTTTTACTGTTTGTGCTCTTGGTGTGATATCTAAGAAATAATTGCCAAATTGTATGTCATGGAGCATTTCCCCCTATGCTCCCTCTAAGAGTTTATTGTTTTAGCTCTTACATTTAGATCTTTGATCAAATTTGAGTTAATTTTTTTGCATATGGATTAAGATAAGAGTCTGACCACAGTTTTTTGTTTGTTTTTGTTTTGTTTTGTTTTTGCAGGTAGATATACAGTTTTCCCAACACTATCTGTTGAAAAGACTGTCCTTTGAATGGTCTTGGCATCCTTGTTAAAAATCATTTTACCATATATGTGAGAGTTGACTTCTGGGCTCTCTATTCTACTCTATAGACCTTTATGTCTGTCTTCATGCCAGGACCACACTTTTGATTATGGTAGCTTTGCATTAAGTTTTGAAATCTGGAAGTGTGAACTACCAACTTTGTTCTTTCTCAAGATTGCTTTGGCTATTTGTGCTCTCTTGTTATTCCATATGAATTTTAAGATGGAGTTTTCTCTTTATGCAGAAAAAAGTCATTGGAATATTGATAAGGATTAGATTAAATCTAGAGTGCAGGGGAAATACTGACAATTTTACATTGCTAAATCTTCCAATCCATGAACACAAGATGTCTTTTTATCTGTTTGTGTCTTCTTTAATATCTTTCAGCAGTGTGGCTTTGTAGTTTTTTTTAAAGATTTTATTTATTTGAGAGAGAGAGAGAGAGAGCATGTGCATGCAAGTGGGGGGAGGGGCACAGAGCGAGGGAAAAGAAGAGGGAGAGAATTCCAAGCAGACTTCTCACTGAGCGTGGAGCCCACCACAGGGCTTGACTGCATGACCCTGAGATCATGACCTGGGCTGAAACCAAGAGTCGGATGCTTAATTGACTGAGTCACCCAGATACCCCAGCTTTGGTTTTCAG
Organism: Ursus arctos; assembly: GCF_023065955.2. Classification (NCBI taxonomy): domain Eukaryota; kingdom Metazoa; phylum Chordata; class Mammalia; order Carnivora; family Ursidae; genus Ursus; species Ursus arctos. Next base: position 21,073,747 of record NC_079873.1, on the reverse strand, counting down.
TGTACAAGTCTTTCACCTCCCTGATTAAGTTTATTCTTAATTTTTTTTTCTTTTGAGGCTACTGTAAATGAAACCGTTTTCTTAATATCCTTTTTGTATTTTTTACTGTTAGTGTATAGAAATGAAACTGAATGTTGTCTGTTCACTTCGTGTCCAGCAAGCTGGATGAATTTATTTATTAGTTCTAATGGTTTGTGTGTGTGTGTGTGTGTGTGTGTGTGTGTGTGTGTGTGTAATCTTCAGGGTTTTCTACATATAAGATCATGTCATCTACAAACAGAAATAATTTTACTCCTTCCTTCCCAGCTGATGCCTTTTATTTATTTTCTTGCCTGATTGTTCTGACTGTAACTCTCAATACATTGTTGAATATAATTGGTAAAAGCAGGTATCCTTGTCCAGTTCCTGATTTTGACAGAAAGGCATTCTGTCTCTCACCAATGAGCATGTTAGCTGTGGGTTTTTCATATATGCCCTGTATTATGCTGAAGTAGTTTTCTTATATTTCTAGCTGTTGAGTGTTTTTATAATAAGGGCATTAAATTTTGTCAAACACTTTTTTTGCATCAGTGGAGATGATCATATGGTTTTTTCTTAATTCTGTAAATGTGGTGCATTACACTGATTGATTTTCATATGCTGTACCATCCTTGCATTCTAGGAATAAATCCCACTGGGTCATGGTGTCTAATTCTGTTAATGTGCTGTTGAATTTGGCTTGCTTGTATTCTGTTGATGACTTTTGCATTGATATTCGTAAGTGATATCAGTCTGTGATTTTATTTTCATGTAGTAGTCACAGCATTGTCCCTTCTAATTTATTTAGAATGTGTTCCTCTTAATCCACTATCTTTGCAGTGCACACTGTCAGTTGCCTTCTTCTCAATCCTGTTCTCAGTTAGCTCAGTCTTCCTTCCTCTGTCCCCCATAATGACTCAGGGGATGCTCATCCTATCCTGAACTCCATACTGTGCTACACTGATCTTATTCTCATTGCCAGGTACTGGTTCAGGATTCAGCATGTGAATCAACTACAAGTAATAATTCAGAATGGAATTTACTGATGACTCCTGGGAAAGCTTTTTTTCACTACTAAGATAGAATGCCAATAATAGAAAGTCTTTTACATTCCTCTGAATATCATCATGTCTGTATACTCATCAAACATGCAGCCATTTTGCATTTAAACCAATAATTAAGCCAACAATGAGAATGGAAAAGAAGAATATTTGAAATTATGTGGATCTTTAATGAGATTAGTGAACCAATGAGTAAGCCAACTTATCTATGGACTTCCTATCATTTTATATATTTTCTTTATTGTTTATAACTAGTTAAGTGAAGGTTCTTGTAATTTGTAGGCAGAAATTATTTAAACTCATACAGTCCCACTTGTCTTTAACGATAGAGCCAGAATTCAAAGGCAAACCTGATATATTTTCCCTTGCTTCTCTATAAGGATGCTTTTAGAATTTCTCTTTATCCTTCAATTATAAACATTTTTACAGAATATATTTATGCTTTAATCTGTTCATTATTTCTGGAACATGAAACATGCTGATTGTTTTAAACTACAAATTCAAGTCTCCCTTTATTTCAGGATATCTGTCCTCTACTGTATTAGAATTTATGTTTTTTTTTTTCTTGAGAATTTTGGGAATGTTGCCTGTTTGCTCTGCAGTGTCTTGTTCTTCATATCTGCCCTATTTTCTCCCTCTTAGATCTGTCCTTTTGTGTGATTTTTCTTAAGACTATTTTTCATGTTCTTTATACTAATCACTTTCAATGAATCCTCACATTAGTTATTACACCTACCACATGAGGTAGGTACTTACATGAGATTCATTTATGTAAAATTAAATTAAGGAATTGATAGACCAAATAATTTTCCTAAAGGGGCATGTATTTAGTTAGAGGCACAATCAAATCAGAATCAGGTCTGACTCTCAATGTGAAATCTTAAATACTTGGAGTATAAAAAGTGATTTAGTCTAAGAGATTCAAATTATGACCTTAATAGAAAGTATATTTTATGATATATAATTTATACCAAAATACACTATACTCTAATGTAATGCTTCCCACCAGTAAGTATTTACTAAATGGTAGAGTGATAGATTAGGATATTTTCATGAATCTCTGCTTTCAGTAGTGGGAGACTATTCAGTCATAGTGACCAGCCGGGCTCACTGTTTCTAGTCCTCTTCAATCTTTCACTGGTTCCCCCACATTTAGTCATGTAGTCTCCACTTCTAAGCTGATCATCACCATCATTTGGTAAAAACTCCAAGTGCTTTGGAATATGATGTCCCTGGGTTCAAATCTTGACTCAAACATGTTCTAGCAATGATCTTGGACTAGTCGTTTCACCTCCCTGAGCCTCAGTCATCTTACCTGTTGTAGCAAATACTGTTTGCTACATAAGCCCTGGCTGCTAGATCATGCACATGTCATACAGCTTCCCGTTTCAAGTGCCTGTAATTCTGCCTGACAGCTTTCTTGGACTAGAGGAGCACCTTTGACCTGTGTGAGGAGCCAGGTTGTTCATGTCCCTGAAAGCAGCCCTGAAAAGATTACTAGATGCAAGGTGGACACTAAGACCTGAATTCCTTATTCCTTGGGTATAGTCACCATGAGGCGTATTCAACAAAATCTTACAGTGTTCATGCTGAGATTGAGCCTCAGTTCCCTATAAGGGTGACCTGCTTTTTTAGTGGCTTCCTTCCCTTCCCTATTTGAGTTCTCTATTCTGCCCTTGGTTAATGGGTGGGATCACCTCCCAAATAAAGTATTTACATTTGAATCCTTATTTCAAGCTCAAATTCTGGAGGAACGCAAACTAAAACATCCGTAACTATGAATAATAATATTAATAATTATAACACATAATTAATTGAGCATTTAAAAGTACATGAGATACAGTAATGAGGCCCTTTTTATGCATTCTCAATGAGTCAATTGAGAAGATATTATTATCATCCTAATTTAACAGATGATATACCTGAATCACAGAAAGGAAGCAACTTGTCAAGTCACACAGACTTGTACTGAGATGAACAAGAATTCTAATTCCAGAACCCTGAAGTCTTGAGTCGTTGCATTATATTTTCAGCTATCACAATGGGAAAAAAAGCAAAAGTCTAGGTGGAGAAATTAGTGAAAACAAGGCCTTGTAAACCTTTTTCACTACACACACACACACATATATTATTTATTTATTTATTTATTGCTATGAAAGGAAAGGAGAATGATTTAAGAACCTTTTGGGGGGATGGGGGTGGGGCTACAATTAGGATGAATTTGCACTGCTGGAAGGTCACATGAGGGAGGCAATAGGAGATTAGAGACTGTTGTAATAATTTCAGGAATGGTTAACTTTACTAGGGAAGTGACAGTGGGAATGGGAAGAAGTAGTTGTGTTTTAGACACATATCAAAGATAGTATCACTTGTATTTAGTGATGTATGGTAAGTATTGATGAGGGGGAGAGAATGGCCTCAGACCTTCTAGGTTTCTGACTGATGTGACCAGGCAGTAAAAGTTACATTTACCAATATGCAGGAGAAAGGAAAAGAAACTACTTTAGGAGGGGATTTGGGTTTACTTAAGAAGTACAGGTAAACAATCAGTTATAATGTGCAGTAAAACACACTAAGGTAAATACACTTGGCATCAAACTCAGTCCCAGGACATGATCAGTGACTGAAGTTCAGAAATGAAAAATGAGGACATGCTGTCTACATCCATCCCTATCCTCCATATTGCTGAACTATATTTATACATTTACCTGTGGGAAGCTGCTTCTCCCACAGTTTTCAGCATGTTACAATCTGATGTAACTCATTTCAAATTTAAGGGCACCAACCCACCTCAAAAATCTCTAAATAGTGTTAAACGTATAAAGCTTAATAAAATCCAGTGTGGCCATCCACCCCCTTCTCCCTCTGCTTCTCCTTTCTCCACTAACATTAAAAATACTAGTTCACATTTCACATGAAAGTTAAAATACCAGTCAGATACTGACAAATACAGGGCAGAAGGCTCTCAGAAGTCTTTAAGCATACGTGAGGTAGAAATCATGGGAAGAAGTATCTGTCAGCCTACTCTTTCTATAGTAAAACACTAGAACATTTATAGTTTATTCCTGGAAATATAATTCTCATTAGTAGAGATACAGAGCTTTCTCATCAGTGAGGTGTGTGCCCAGATATTACTCTCAGGACCTGGGTTTTCATACTCTGAGGGAAGTCCTAAATGTCAGTGCAGAGACCTAGGGAGCATTTCTAGATGTGGTGAGATAACAGACCAGAATATGTTTCTGTCATACCCACCAGAGCATAAATTATAGGCACGAGCAACCCTAGAAACCATCACTTTTCAAAATTCAACCTCAAAACCCATTATCAATCAACTCCTAGGCAAACTGTTTACTATACTGGTGTAGAAGACGACGAATAGTCCCTCAAAGATATCCTGATACTCCGCATCTTTAAATATGGTACCTTAAATGGCAAAAAGGACTTTGAAGATGTGATTGATGATCTTGACAGAGGGAGATTATTCTAGGGCTCAATCTAACCACAAGCATCCTTATAAGAGGGAGGCAGGAGGAAAAGAGAGAGAGAAAGTGTAAGGATGAAAGCAGAGGTTAGAGAGGAGAAAAGATGCTACACTTCTGGTTTTGAAGATGGAGGAAAGGGCCATGAGTCAATAAATGGGATGGCTTCTAGTAGCTGGAAAAGACAAGGAAATGCATTTCCCCCTAAAGTTTCGAGATGGAGTACAGGCCTGCCAACATCTTCATTTTAGCCCAGTGAAACTGATTTCAGATTTCAAACTTCCAAAACTATAGCATAACAAATCTGTGTTGTTTCATGCCACTAAGTTTTTGAAATTTGTTACAGCAACAATAGTAAACTAATACAACTAGTATATAGCATTATCATTTATGACAGACGACACCGTAGTTAAATTATTTTGAAAAAAGTTATTGTTATCTGCAGTGATATATCCTGTCTTTGGAATGCAGTCAACCATACATTAACAACAACCATTAATTCATGCAAGTTTTTTTTTTTAATGTTTTCAATTTGTTTTCTGGATGAAGGAACTAAATCACGCCATAGTAAAATGTAATAACTCACACAATAAAGTTACACAAGAGTAACTGCCAGCCTCAGAGCTGTGACGTCCAAGCTGGGAGCCACACGTGGCTATGTCCACTCAAATTTAAATTAATTAAAACTAAATAAAGTAAACAAACAAGCGAAATAAAGTTCAAACTTCAATTCCCCAGTTGCGCCAGCCACATCTTACAGGCTCAGGAGCTATGCGTGCGTAATGGCTACCACAGTGGAAGATGTGCATTATAGAATGTTTCCAGCCCTATGTTGCTTTTGAACATCTTTTTTCTTATTAAATTTGATCATAAAATTTCACACAACTGTCCTTTTCCAGAATGGACAGTGAAATCTTAAAACTGACAACACATTTGCACTGCTTATAATTTCATTCTTTTGAACTTAGAAAAGCCTGAAGAACACTAGAGCATAAATGATAATGACTTCCTGCCTCAGCAAAAAACAAACCAGTATCTGGAAAGTAAGGAGATAATAGAAACATACAACTAACATTTAAGAGGGGCAAAGCACTTTTGAAAAATTCAAAACAGAGACAACAACAAAAATCCAGCAAGAAATAATTAAAATCTCAGACTGGAAGCAGTCACTGTGAATTAAACACGAATAAACGTGCATGCAGGCACACACACAAATGCACACATGCACAGTCTTCCTTCCCTCCTTGAGGAACAGGAAATGGGATCATTAGCACATCAACAACCATAACTTCCACTCCAAAGAGAAATCATTAGTTCAGCTTGCTCCGGTTCAACGAAAAATCTACCTGCAATTAAGTAACCAAGTAAAATCAGGCTCTTCTCAAGTTGTAAAAGAATTAATACCGACTCTTAGAATTATGCTCCGAGACCCTCAGTGTGATACCAACGCTAGTATTTTTACACACAGGATGGATGTGGAAATGACATACAGAGGACTCTCCTTATAATGAGGGGGACATGGGCAGAACTAACACTTGACTTGCAGCCACAGCTTTGTGCAGCACAGTAACACGGACATTAAGTAAGAGTATGCACCACAATAATAGAAACCTTATTACCAGAAGTTTGCAAGGAAATAAAGGAGGCACACAAAAACGCTTCAGGATGTCGGGAAAGTTGGATGATGATAGGAAGACAGAACACAACTACCGGAATTGATGACTGCAATGTCTTAAGAAGGAAATGCGGTTTCAGGCTTGGGGGAAAGGAAACATAAAGTTGGGCTGAGGCAGGGAAGGGAGAAGAATTCTTTAAGGGCAAAGATGTAGACTTGGAATAACTAAGATGGAAGTGCTAAGAAGGACAGTGAAAGACAATACGGAAGCAGCTCGCCACGCGTACAGCACCGTGACACTCCCGAGGTCTTTTGGAGAAGCCGTGAACAACCAACTGCCTCCTTTGATGACCCATTAAAAGGGCAGAATACCCCAAGCAGTGTGGGCTGCCAGGCAACCAGCAAATGACTCAAAAAGAGGAAAACAACTTTGCAGTTGTTTCTTCTCTTTCTCTTACGTACATCCTACTGTTGCCTTTCATAGATAAAAATCGATGTGTGCATTAGTTTCCCTTATATACAAGGAAAATAGTGTGCTAATAAGTTCCTATATGTTTTGAGTTGTTGTGAGACAGGAAGACAATGTGAGATGGACAGTGTGGAGAAGAGCTTTGGCTGAGAAGACCTGAGTTACAAAAGCAGGACATGCTCCAGGTCCCTGAAGGAGATGCTTATAATCCTCTTTAGTCACAGAGCCTCCTAAAACAGGTCTTCAGCTGTTCAATTTCCTATTAAACTCAAAGTGGGTAGACAGTTTATGTGGAAGTGGGGGCTACAGAACTTCATTACCCTGAAAGGATAAAGTCAGGATTTACCTGCACATAGAAACAATTCCCCACTGCTTTTTAAAAAATAATTTTTTTTTTACTTTCGAACAGTTTTTATCAGAAATTACAGGTTTCCCACATACCACACTAGCAGTCTCTCCTATTACATCTTACGTGACATTAGTGCAGTCCGTTTGCTACAATTCATTAACCAACGGTGATCCATTATTATTATAAACAAAAGTCCTTTAATCTTTCAGATTTCCTTTTACCTCACATGGTTTTTTGTTTTCTTTTCTTTTCTTTTTTTTTTTTTTTTTTTTGTTCCAGGGTGTCAGATTACATTCAGTTATCTCTTCGGGTTCTCCTCAGCTGTGATAGTTTCTCAGACATTTCTCATTTTTTGTTACCTTGGCATTTTAAAGATTATTGGTCATGTATTTTGTAGAATTTCATTCATTCGGGATTTGTGTGATGTGTTTCTCATGATTGGACTGGAGCTACATGTTTGGGGGAGAAAGACCATGAAGATAAAAGGTCATTTTCTTCATATCAACATGACTTATCGTCATTGATTTTAACCTTGACTGCCTGGTTGTGGTAGTGTTGCTGCGGCTTCTCCACTGAATAATTACTCTTTTCCCCCCCTTTCCATATTGTACTTAATTTTTGAAAGGAACACACTATGCTCTGCCCACACCTAAGGAATAAGAAGTGAGGTTCCGTCTCCAGGAGGGCAGAGTATGTAAGTACAGCTTTCACTGCATCCCACTAATTGGTAAATTGAATTTTCATTTAGTTCAAAATATGTTTAAATTTCTCTTGATACATCTTCTTCGAGCCATGTGTTATTTAGGAGCATGTTGTTTAATTTCCAAGTAATTGGGCATTTTCTAGTTATCTTCTGTCATAGAATTCTATTTTAATTACACTGTAGTCTGAGCATATACTCTCTGTGATTTCTATTCTTTTAAATTCCTTAAGGGAAGTTTTATGACCCAGAATGTGGTTTGTCTTAGTAAATGTTCCAAGTCAGCTTAAGAAAAATGTGTATTCTGCTGTTGCTAGATGGAGTATCCTATAAATTTCAGATTAAGTAGATTGTTGGTGATATTCAGGTCAACGATATTTGTACTGATTTTCTGTCTACCTGACCTATCCGTTATTGTAGGAAGGGTGTTGAAGCCTCCAACTTTAACAGTGGATTTGTTTATTTCTCCTTTTAGTTCTATCAGCTTTTATTTCACGTATTTTTGCACTCTCTTGTAAGGTGCATTCACATTTCAGGTTGTTAGGTCTTCTTTGAGAACTGACCCCTCTGTCATAATGTAATGCTATTAACTCTTTATCTCTGATCATCTTTCTTGGTCTGAAGTTTACTTTGTCTGAAATTAATATAGCCGCTCCAGCTTTCTTTTGGTAAGTGTTCAAATGGCATATACTTCTCCATTCCTTTAACTTAATCTGAGTCTTTCTATTTTAAATAAAATACCTAGGGACAATATAGTTGTATCTTTTTATCTACTCTAAGAATCTGTTTTTTAATTGGCATTAGATGAGTAATTTTTTAAGTGATCACTCATATAGTTGGATTAATATCTACCATGCTTATAACTTTTCCATTCACTGCACCTCTTTTCGTTTCCTTTACACCCCCATCCCCTGCCTTTTTTCCCTGCCTCATCTGGTTTTAAAAGAGCCTTTTATATAATCCCATTTTATCTCCTCTCTTAGTATATCCATTATACTTTTTTTAAAAAAATATTTTATTTATTTATTTGACAGAGAGAGAGGGAACAAAAGCAGGGGGAGTGGGAGAGGGAGAGGGAGAAGCAGGCTTCCCACTGAGCAGGGAGTCCAATGCGGGGGCTTCATCCCAGGACCCTGGGATCATGACCTGAGTGGAAGGCAGCCACTTAATGACTGAGCCACCCAGACGCCCCTATACTTCTAAAAGTTTTTTTTAGTAGCTGTGCTAGGATTTCCAATATATATTTTAAACTAATGTAAGTCTACTTTCAAGTAATGCCCTGTTGCTGTATGTATAGTCTCTTATAACAGTGTGCTCCAATTTCTTCCCTCCTGTCTCTTAAGACATTTCTGTAATTCTTATACTTATCCATATAATCACCCCGTGTACTGTAACTATTTTAAAGTTATCTTTTAAATCAATTAAGAATAAGAAAAATAGAAGACTTTACTTTATAATCATCTATTCTTTCTCTGACACTCTCCTTTACATAGATCACAGTTTCTGACCTATTCATTTTCCAGCTACCTGAAGAACTTCTTTTAATATTTCTTGCAGGGAAGGTCTAGTGGCAATATATTCTGGTTTTTGTGGGGGGGTTTAATTTTTATTTTTAGTCAGAAAAATGGCTTTATTTCTTCACTGTTGAATAATAATTGTGTTGGATACAGAATTCTAAGTTGCAGTTTTTTTTTTTCTTTGAACCCCCTGACTTCATGCAAGATTTTCTTTGTTTCTCGTTTCCTGCAGTTTGAATATGATATGCCAAGGTGCAGGGTACTTTTGGGGATTGGAAAGTTGGTGTCTGCCATTAATTTCAAAATTTCTCAGCTGTTATAACTTCAAAAATTTCTTCTTTCTTCTTCTGATATTAAAATTATGCACATGTTACACCATGAGAAATGACCCTATAGTTCTTGGACATTCTCTTTTCTTAAATTATTTTTTCTTTTTTCATTTTAGCTTGGCAAGTACTACTGAATTATCCTCTCAAGAGCACTGATTCTTTCCTTTGGCGTGTCCATTCTACTGATGAGCCCATCAAAGTTATTCTTCATTTCTGTACCGTGTTTTTATGTTTCATATTTCCTTCTGATTATTTCTTAGTTTCCTTTTTTTTCTATGATGTCTAGTGTTTTTATTAAGGTGCTCAACATATTAATCAGTTATCTAAATTCCCAATCTGATCGTTCTACCATATTTGTCATCCGTGATTCTGGTGCTAATGCTTCTTTCCTCTCCTCAGACTATGTTATTTGGTCTCTGTCTCTTGGCATACCTTATAATTCTTTTTGATAGCCAAACATGTTATATCAGATAATAGGAACTAAGGTAAACAGAATTTTAGTATAAGGATACACATCAACCTATGAATCAGGCTGTGTTTAATATTAGTCAAAGATATCAGAGGCTTAAAATCCCTCTAAATGCCCTTGTTTTTTACTTTCTTTTTGACGTTAGAGCTTCCTTAATAACTCCTCCTCAGAGAATCTGCAACTTGCAGCTTTCTCAACAGTAATCCACTATTTCTATATTGGAGCTCTGTTGGTTGATCACAAGGCATGGGAGAGGGGAAGTGTTCTACAGTATGATTATATCTCCCTCATTTAGTGGGACTGTGTCTCTGGGATGTGCTCCTTCCAAGTGTTTCTTGGTGGTGTAGCTTTATGCTCCCCTTAGTTGAGACAAGAAGTCTAGAAGGGGCTGATGTGAAAGACATACCATTCCCCCATCTGGGATAAGGTTCTTAAAAGTCTTTTACCCTACAGACTAGGCTTTTTTTAATGGAGAATGCTTTCAAGTATGTGTTGGGGAAGGGAAATTTTTCATCTATTCCTCTTGATTCTTTTGCCTTATCTCATAATTAAATTGACACAAGACAGACTAGGAGGGAAAAAACGTTGTATGTATGGAAAACTCATAGGTATGGGACCCAAAGCAGTGACCAAAGCAGGCAGTTTTTATACCTTTTTGACAAGGAAACAAATTTGTAAAGAACTGACAAGCCAAACAAGTTTGGGCTTGAGATAGTAAACTGGTAAATAAGTAATAAGGTTTTACATAGCTTTCTCGGCCTTGAATTCCCTATCTCTGGCAATTAGGGGGTCTCCTTTACTCCTGGTACAGGGCAGGCACCTTACATATGGGAGATTTATTTCCTGCTTTTAGGGAAATGAAGAATGGTCAGAGTGTCCTTCTTATATTAGCTGTTCCTCATATAACTTTAATTCAAAATAATCCATATGTCAAAGTAGCATATTTTCAGGCAGCCTGTCCTAAACACCATTGTGTCACTATGATTATTCTCCCCCTACCCCTTCTATAGCCCAGAGTGTATCTAACTTGGATTTTTACTGTGAAAACCTGGTGGGATTCTGACAGGTCAAATCTATAAAAATATGGGAAGTCCCCAAGACTATAGTTCCTGGGACTTTCTCCCTCTCAAACTGATCTATACTCAGTCTCCAGCAATTCCTCAAAATGGGCACTTACGTGTTCTAGCATTTTAAGGCTCTAGGGGCTTCTGCTCTAGGTAAGCAGAGCTTGACTTTGAATCTTTCGATATGCTTGTGCCTCCAGTTTGTTGATGGAAGTTTTCCCTGTGATATTTCTCACATGAGTCCAAGAAAAACTGATTTTCAGTTTGTTCACATTTTTCTGTAGTGAGGTTTGGATTGAAGACTTCTAAGCTCTTTTCATGTTGGATCTGAAAGCAGAAGTCCTCTCATTGCTTTTATTGCATAAAATATTTTTAATGAGCCATGTCTTACATGCAAGATAAAAATAATGAACAAATATCTAGTAAAGGCAACTCAATGACTAAATTTATTCATAAAAATAGGCATCGTCTCTCAATCAGAAAATGTCAACAACAGTCTTATTTTGATAGGAGGGGACAGTGGGAGAATAGAAGTCTCCTAGGTGACTCAAACTGAGTATGTTCACGGTGGTAAATCGAGGACTGTGGAAGGGGATATTGTTTGCTTGGGTTAAGAAAGCAGGAAATAGAATCAAGAAATAAGGGTAGTAAAATCTTATGCTACTGTTCTTAGGTATAGGTTTGACACAATTACCTTCAACTGGGTATGAACAGTTACTTATACAGAAAGTATGATCTTCCATAATTTAGCAGATCAACTGCATGGAATCATATTTGACATATGCTATAATGATGTTTAATTCTTAGATGACTTCATTCATTCATCTTTTTACCATTTATTTAATATAGGTTTTGTTTGTTTCTTTTTTACCAAGTGCCTATTATATGTCAGGTACTCCTCTAGATCAAAGGTAGAATTATGAACAAGATATATGGTATTTCAGCTTTTATGGAGCTTACATTGCAATGTAAATAAACAACTTCAGTTGTTTATTAGTCATATGAAGAGTTAAAGAATAGGATGTGGTGGCGATATGGTCAGTAAGAACACTCTGAAGATATGACATTTGAGCAGAAACTTCAGGAATGGGAAGGAGCAAGCCATGTGCAGACTGAAGGAAAGAATACTTGAAGAAGAAGGAACATCAAGTGGTAAAACTCCTAGTTGGAATTAGCTTTGGCACGACTGACAAATAAGCAACGACAAATGGGCAAGAAGGCCACTGTGGCTTAAGTGCAGTGAGCAAAGGAGAAGTGATAAAGGGTTCTGCACCCAGTTTCACCATGGAGGAAGTGGGATTCCTTCCATACCACCAACACTTCTCCAGACACTAGCTGGGTGTTCTAGAATTAAACTCAATTCAGACACTGTCCACCTGGAGAGAGCATCAGATCCCACATTTTATGGGTTCAGTCCCTTAAGACTGCCTCCCCCTCCACCTCAGATACCAATCATAAACCCAGATTATCACCTGTGATTCTGACCAACTGGCTACAGATTAAAGGTTTCAAGGACCACCCCCCCCCCCCACTCCCCTACCACCGTCCTTGGACTTCAGATGCCAGTTACAAGTCCAGGCTGTCACCTGTGCTTCTGAATGACTGGCTCTATAAGTCAGAGGTTCCCATGACCCACTTCTTGGTCCAATTAATTTGCTAGAGCAGTTGACAGAACCCAGAGAAATATTTTACTTAATAGATCACTAGTATATAATAAAAGGATAGAACCCAGGAACAGCCAGATAGAAGAGATACACAGGGCACAACATAGGGTAAAGGCAAGGAGCTTCCATGCTACCTACGGTGCACCACTCTCCCCCCTCTCCACACGCTCACCAGCCTGAAAGCTCTCTGAATACTGTCCTTTGGGTTTTTAGAGAAGCTTCATTACAAAGACATGACTGATTAAATCAACGGCCACTGACAGTTCAATCTCCAGCCCCTTTCCCCTCCCTGGACTGTAATTTCCAACCCTCTAATCACAGCGTTGGCTCTCCTGACAAGCTGCCCCTATCCTTAGATGCTGGTCCCAAAGTCACCTCATTAACACAACAAAAGACACCTTTGTGCCTCTCATCACAAGAAATTTCAGGGTTTTAGGAGCTCCGTGCCAGAAACAGAGACAAAGATCAAATATAAGTTTCTTACCATAAAATACACTATCACAGATCAAAAAGTGAGGTTGAGAAATGAGGCAGGATATACATCTTAGTAGGTCGAGGTAAAGAGTTTTAATTGTATTGTAAGTGGGTGGGAAACAATTACAAGGTTTTGATCAGGAAAGAGACGTCATCAGGTAGGATCATTCTTATTTCTGTATGGAGAATAACTATCCATGGCAAAGACTGGACCAAGGGAGATTAGGTAGGGGACTATGACAATACTTCCTGTGGAAATTGATGATGGCTTGACTAAAGTGATAGCATTAGAGGTGTCTTTGTAAGAAGTGACCACACTCAAGAAATATTTTAAATATAAAACTCATAGAACTTAATGATGAATTTGAAGTCAAAGTTTAGGTAAATGGAGTATTTTGATAACTGGTTTGCCACTGAATAGAGTATTTATTATATTTTACTTTATTTAAGTAGGCTCCAAGCCCAACATGGGGCTTGAACTCACAACCCTGAGATCAAGAGTGGGATGCTCTACCGAGTCAGCCAGGTGCCCCTCTATTTTATTGGTATCTGTTTCAAGTAGGCTTTGAAGGGAGGCAAAATATACCACCCCAAAATATGCCTCCTTGGCATACGGATTATTTTAGGCTGATTACTTTAAAGATACATTAGACAATGGAAAAGCTCTGAAAACTGAGAACTTACCCTTTTGTAAGAGACATTTACATTTATAAAGGAAATCGTTTATAAGGCTATGTTTTCTCTGTAATAGGAAGAAAGGATGACTATAAATCTCCAGAAACTTTATCAGTGGAGAAGGCAAGGATTTAGGTTGATTTCTGGGGTATTTAGCATGATTTAATAGTTATGTAGTTGTATTCATGAGACAAGGCGAGCCTAGGGTTCTCCTACTGCTCTGACATCTTCCCCATTCTCTACCTAAAAGGCAAGGATTTATATCTGCATAACAACCTTACCCTTGTTTTTTGTGCTTTTCCTGGTAACTGCCCATAACTGCCCCCCCCAACATATATCTTTTGTCTTTACTAGAGATGTTATTTAAGGTGATACTTGGACCATTTCAGGGACTTACTCAGTTTTCCTGGGCTCTCCCATGAATATAGGAGGTATATATGTTATTGAACTTTTATTTCTCTTTCTCCTGTTAATCTGTGTTTTATTATAGGGGGCATCAGAGCCAAAAACCAGGGAGGGTAGAGGAAAAATAATTTTTCCTCCCCCACATCTTATACTGAAAGCATGAGAAATAAAGAGAATTATATTTATAAAAAATAGAGTTTTAGGGGGCCCCTGGGTGGCTCAGTCAGTTAAGCATCTAACTCTTGATTTTGGCTCAGGTCACGATCTCAGGCTTGTGAGATCAAGCCCCACATCAGGATTTGCGCTGAGTGTGGAGTCTGCTTGAGATTCTCTCTCTCTCTCTGCCCCTCCCCCTGCTCACATGCCCACATGCTCCCATTCTCTCTCTCAAAATAAATAAATAAATAAGATCTTAAAAACAATAGAGTTTTATGGCTTATTTAAAATTTTTCATTAATTTATCAGATAGTTGTTGAGCATCTACTATGAACCAGGCGCCATCCCAGGGAAAAGGGATACATCAGTGAACAAAACTTTTAAAAACTTCTGCCTTCGTAAAGTTTTCATCTTAATGAGGCTAGAAAATAAAAATAATAATAAGTTCCATAATATGTTAAAAGATGATATGTACTACTATGGATAAGATAGGAAGGTGGTGCTTCTCAAACACTAAAGTGCATATTAATTAACTGGGGACCTTTATGGAATGCATTATGATTTTAGGAGGTCTATGTAGTGGCCTCAGTTCAGGTATTTTTAAGAAGTCCCTAAGTTATACCACCTGACATTACTCCTCATCAAAGGGGAGCCAGGAATCCTAACAGACTAAGATGAAAAGATAGTAAGTTGAGATAATACCCTAAGAGAAAAATGAAATAATAAAAATAAGGAAAGCTGATGAGAAAACCAAAAGGGGGAAAAGCAAAATTAAAACTCATATTACAAAGTGCAAATTAGGGTTGACATAGAGGATTAGGCATAGATGTTCTCCCAAAAGTAAGTTAGAAAAAAAATCAAAGATGCAAAAAGAGAAGGAGAGAGAGAGATGATTGATGTGAAGACTGGAGTCTAAGCAATAATCTATAAATAAATGGAATATCTATAAAAGAAATGAGGACAAATGAAACAAAGGCAATAACCTTGGTTGGAATCCTGGATGTTTTTCGATTGCTCTCAGGTGGAGAGGCCAATGCTTACTATCATCACCACTGCAAATGCAGCCAATTCAAAAATGCAGGAGAGCTCAATGTTGGCCAGAGTACCATGCACCGGTTATCAACCCCAAAGGTGTAGACCACTATGCAATCCCAGGGGAGTACTCTCAACACTTCTGCCCATTGCACCTTGGTATCAGAGTTGCCAAGGAAAACACTGCAGTCAAGCACTGGATGGAACACTTTACTTACATAGAGAAGACAAAGAGCAAGGTCAGCTTCAGTGGGGGGTGTCAGTCCCCCACGGCCAGCAGGTCTCTCCCAGTGGCCAGATGCAGGGTATTTCACCTATGCACAAACCTCTGGTACCACAGTGGAGGAAATCCTGTCCCCTCCTCTCAGATAGAACAGTGGGGTTGGCCAGGTGCCATATGACACACACACTTTCAGCAGAGACAAAAGAGTACTCATGGAGTCTGAAACAAGATAAAATATCCCCACACAAGGTGATAAGCTGGGCAAGGGTTCTGTGGACTCTATCTCTTAGGAAGGAAATGTTTCAGACCCAAGGCCCATTCTTATGCAGCTGAGTGGGAGTGAAAAGACACATTCAGGAGACTGCCCTTCCTAACAATCTAAATATTGGAAAAGAGACATTGTATATTTTCATCACGTACTTAGAATATTTATGAGAATCAAACGAAAAATGCTTAAAAAGTTACCAAATGAAATATGGCTGCTGGTTATTAAATTAATATAGAATCAGTAATTTTGATCCATACAACGAAAAGATCATTTGAAAATATAACTGAAAAGATTAATTTTTCAATAGTAATCTGTCAGTGGTGATGGTTGCAATCCACTGGTGGCGATGGTTCAATGTACTTAAGACCACTGTACACTTAAAAATGGATAAAATTCTAAGTTTTATGTCATACATATTTTATGATAATAAAAAAGAAAAAAATGCAATTTTAAAACAAACAGCAATCCATAATACCACAAGAAATAAATTTATTAAGAAAAGTACAACACATATAAAAAAATTAAATTTCTATTGAAAGATATAAAAATTTTTTTGAAAGATATAAAAAAATTTAGGTAAATTGATAGAAATACTGAGTTCCTGTAAAAATCTAAATAGCAAACATCTCTATTCTTCATAATTAAAATATATTAAAATTAAAACCACCAAATGAGGGGCGCCTAGGTGGCTCAGATGGTTAAGTGTCTGCCTTCAGGTCAGGTCACGATCCCAGCATCCTGGGATCAAGCCCCACATAGGGCTCCTGGCTCAGCTAGGGGTCTGCTTCTCCCTCTCCCTCTGCCTCTCCCCCTGCTCATGCTCTCTCTCTCTGTATCTCTCTGCCTCAAATAAATAAAACCCTTAAAAAATTGTTAAAAAATAAAACCACCAAATGATTTATTAAGTTAACAAAATGATAGAAAGTTATTCTAGAAAATATATAATTCACGAATGTGCTGCAGAAACATGAAAAAAAAAAGAATAAGGCAAAAAATGATTTTATAAGTTTAGAGGCAGACACATGAACGCAAGAGGAAATTAAGTCCAGAATGACATACAACTAAGGACTTTCTTCTCAGTCCAACTTCAAGTTTCTCTTTTAATAGAGGGATTTATCCCCCATACCCAGAGTTCAACAATTTATATTCTGAGTTTTGTTCCATCCATCGTACTTTATGTTTATACATTCTTTTCTTTATTCTTTTCTTAACTTTTGCTGGATTGGCTACATTACTATTCATTCCGTTTCTCTCTGTTGTTAATTGAATAATATACTGGCTTTTTTTGTCATTCTACTAATATTAGTTTTCTGTCTTCTATACTCAGAATCAAACGCCTATTTATCTTAAAACATACAAAAAGAAGAGATGCCCAGCTGGCTCAGCTGGTAGAGCACGTGATTCTTGAACTTGGGGTTGTGAGTTTGAGACCCATGTGTAGTGTACAGATTACTTAAATAAAATTTTAAACACACACACACACACACACACACACACACACACACGTACAACCCCAAAAGAAAATGCTGACCATGCTTCTTGATTTTACTCCCTACTCCAATATGATGAAACATTCTGGACATTTTTATTTTCTTCACTTTCTTCACCACTCCATACTCTTACAACCTACTTACAGTGCTATCACTTGATTCCTTTGCTGTTCCACTCACTCCTAGGTTTTAATGAGATAGTTTAGTACTTTTGATACCTGACTATGATTAGTCTCTTCCTTACAGCATTTCTCTCTCTCCAAGAATCATTACTACTAGGTCTCACTTCTTAGTATTTATATTTCAAATCTTCATTCCTGACATCACAATCCAATTAGATATAAAGATGGCTAGGTTATGGGGTGTTTTTTTTTTTATTCTTTACTGCTTCCTCCTATTTCTCACTCCCTGTTCTGAAGGGTCTGTTCTGATTTATTGTTGCTTGGTCAGAATAATCTCTCTAGTAGTTTCCTGAGATAAGGTAGATGGGTAATATGTTCCATGATTTTCTGTATAACCACAAATGTCCATCGCTCACCCTTTGAAATGAATTATATCGTAGTTAGGTGTAAATTTTTCTGTTACAATCATTTTTTTCCCTCCACTTTCTGTGCATACTATTCTTCCCTGTCTGAAGTTTCCAGATTGCATATGAGAAATCTTAGTGACAGTCTAATTCCTTTTCCTTTTAAGTAACTTGTCTTTCTGTCTAAAAACTTATAAATTGTATTTTTCTCACATTGAATTTAGGAATTTCATCTAGGTACATGTAATTTTCCATCAATTCTCCATAAAAGTTAGGAGCCCTTTGAATCTGCAAGCATCTTTTTTCACACCAAGAAAATTTTCTTTGACATTGTTCCTCTATTCCTTTTAATTTTTCTGCAAATCATGTGTACCCATACTTCGTACTGTGTTTTGTTCCCTTAATTTTTCAGGCCAATAGTTAGCTTCTCGAAGGTGGCTATTCTCTTTTTAATTTTCAAGTTCAGTAGATAAATTAAAGAAAACTGCATTGTTATTCTTTTCTAGTTCCAGAAACGTTTTGTTTTAGAATGCTACAACTGAATTTCCTTAACATGATTGTTAGTTTTACGTAGGAGATGGCATCTCTCTTGCCAGCAGCTCTACTTCAGAAGTCACCTTACAGGTGCCCTGTTTTTTCTTCCAGTTTGGTTGTGGGATTCACTTAAGCCCATTGCAATTTACTTTTGCCTACATAATGTTCTGTTCATCCTATGTGGTCACATCAAATTGTTAAACAAATATAGTTGCCAGATGGAATGCAAATTTTAGAATTTTGATGATGTTAACAATATAGTTTCAAATCACCCATTATATAATATATGGCAAAAAGTGGATAGAAAAAGAAATGGATGTGAAAGAGTATTGCAATTTGTGTTTTATATAGGCCCAACCCCAAAGAAATCATTCAACTTTGACTTGGATGATTACAGGAATATATTCAAGTATATTATTTTTAAAATCATGAATATTGGAAATAGTAAAAATTAATGCAACACTTCCAGGTCACTATGGAAAGCTGGTTTAAGTTCTGGTAGACATAAGATACACAGTTAAAATATTATATGATGCTAGAAAGAAGCCATAAATCATTATCATTTGCCAATGAAAGTTTCACACCTAGAAATACAAACTAATCAAGAAAAAATGCTTACAAAAAGCTTAATCAATAGCTTCCAAGTTTAATTTCAATAATCTTTTTTTTTTTTTTAAGATTTATTTTATTTATTTGACAGAGAGAGAGACAGCCAGCGAGACAGGGAACACAAGCAGGGGGAGTGGGAGAGGAAGAAGCAGGCTTCCAGCAGAGGAGCCTGACACGGGGCTCGATCCCAGGACTCCAGGATCACGCCCTGAGCTGACGGCAGACGCTCAATGACTGAGCCACCCAGGCGCCCCTAATTTCAATAATCTATAAGTCATAAAAAAAAAAAGATTCCCTTCAAAGTAGGAAACACGAAACCAAACATTATAACAGTAATAGCAGCATCAGCAAGCACAACAGCACATGCTACGCTAAAGAATTATTTTAACAGAAAAAAAAATTAGGATCTAAAAGAAGAAGTCTTTGAATAACATGAAAAACTTCTGTTGATAGACAATAAAAAGAGTAAATCTGCTGTTCCGTGGGAAGATAGAATACGGCAATTGATTCTTTATAAATTAATTTAGTGCTTTACTTTCATCCCCACCAAGATTCATTTAGGGAAGCTCATTCATGAATGTACATGCAAGAAATCACAAGCAAAATGTTAGAAAACCATATTGTATAGAGAATAAATTAATTCTAATATAACCAAAATGAGTGTACTGCAAGATCACAATGGTAGCTTAACATTAGAATATATGTAAAGACCATACTCCACAACAGTAGATGAAAGGAGAAAAGCAGTAATTCAACGTCATAATGCAGAAAAATGTGATAAAATTTGACACCCTCTGATTATAGAGATCAGTAAGCCAGGAATATAAGTGAACTTCCTGAACCCAACAAACAGAATCAACCAAAACACTTGAGCAAACATCCCTTATAATAAAAAATATCAGAAGCATCCTCTTAAAATTCAGAAACAAGTGAGAAAGCCAGTTAAGCACTGATTTCAGTCATTATACTGGTGATCCTGGCCAGTGCAATAGAAAAAGAAATTTAAGTGTGTACGCGCACATGTGTGTGTCTGTGTGTGTGTGTGTGTGTGT
Organism: Ursus arctos; assembly: GCF_023065955.2. Classification (NCBI taxonomy): domain Eukaryota; kingdom Metazoa; phylum Chordata; class Mammalia; order Carnivora; family Ursidae; genus Ursus; species Ursus arctos. The sequence goes on along the minus strand of NC_079873.1, from coordinate 21,053,569 downwards.
GTGTGTGTGGTAGAATGTAAAAAAAAAAAACCAAACACGTCATTAAGCATAGGGGAGTTGTTAACTTAGAAAACCCAGAAGTGCTACAAATATCATAAATAATAAAAATTTAGCAAGTTGGCCTTCTATAAGATCAGCATAATCCAGAAACAGATGAAAGCCTAATTTAAAGAACTACAATTACTATGAGATTCATAGGGGAAAAAAATCTAGCAAAATATGTACTGGATGTAAATGTGAAAAAAAAAAAGTAACCTTTTAAGTCTTTAGAAGAAAATACAAAATTATGCATTTCTGAACTGGGGATAAGAAATAATTTACTTAGATAAACAAGTCTGTTCAATTCGGCCAAATCAAAATTAAGAATTTCTGTCAATGAAAACAAATGAATAAAGCAAAAAGAAAATACAAGCAACAAACAGAAGAAAAACCTTAACACATAACTTCCTAACCATTATTCTTTAGAACGTATGAAGAAATCCGACTTCTTCAGGAGGAAACAATAAACACCCTACCTCTCCCAAAGATACAGACGTAGTGAAGAGAAGGGCCATATGCACCCCAATGTTCATAGCAGCAATGTCCACAATAGCTAAATCGTGGAAGGAGCCGAGATGCCCTGCAACAGATGACTGGATTAAGAAGTTGTGGTCCATATATACAATGGAATATTACTCAGCTATCAGAAAGAACGAGTTCTCAACATTTGCTACAACATGGACGGCACTGGAGGAGATAATGCTAAGTGCAATAAGTCAAGCAGAGAAAGACAACTATCATATGATTTCTCTCATCTATGGAACATAAGAACTAGGAAGATCGGTAGGGGAAGAAAGGAATAAAGAAAGGGGGGGTAATCAGAAGGGGGAATGAAGCATGAGAGACTATGGACTCTGAGAAACAAACTGAGGACTTCAGAGGGGGGGGGGTGGGGGAATGGGATAGGCCGGTGATGGGTAGTAAGGAGGGCACGTATTGCATGGTGCACTGGGTGTTATACACAACTAATGAATCATCGAGCCTTACATCAGAAACCGGGGATGTACTGTATGGTGACTAACATAATATAATAAAAAATCATTAAAATAAAAAAAATGAATAAAAAATAAACACCCTACCTCTTCTCAATAAAAACAAAACACATGAATGGATATTTCATAATTATAGCCAATACATACTATGTAATCAGCTAAATGAAAATTAAGATCATATCTTAACCTGGGTTCCCCAGATAGCTACTACTTTATAAGAGAACACAATCCCAAGGAGCAGGAGTGAAGGACAAGCAGAATGGAAGGGGAAAGGAAGGAGAGCCTAGATGAGGGTGTACGGATGACCTGGTTGCAGCTGTCCTATAGGATTCTCTTCTGAGAAGGTGTTTAATTACATATTAGGTCAATCCAACTAGGAGGAGAGGAATGGGAAGTGAAGAAATGTACTCTCCAATTCCCATATCCCCTAATCAAAGTACATCCCGTGGGGCACACGCACGGCCGCAGAGAAGAATTCCAGAGTATCCCACATCTTGGCATCAACTTAGAATCCCCAGGCTCAGCAAGGGCATGAGGCAAGTGCTATTACTTTGTGCCTGCTTGAAAATGCTAGAAGACTACACTGACTGGTTATTAAAAAGAGATGGTGAGGTTGAAAAAATCTCAAATGGCTTATAAGAAGTGTAGAGGCCGTCTTTTTTAGGTAAACAGCCTTGAGCAATGGAATGCAGAAAGGGCCAGTGACCGCCTGGCTGAATACAGACAGGCCCATTAGGTGACCCACCCTGAAATATCCACAGGCCCTAAAACTAACCAATGGGAAGCTTACAACCAGGCACAGACCGTTCCCAAAAAAGGGAAGATTCCTTCTGTCATAGCTCCTCATCTTCCCCCTTTAAAAACAGCCCCTACCCACTGCCTTATTGCAGACAGCCTCTCCTCTGCTGTCCTGCTCAGCGCTCCCTTGCAGAGTATTCAATGTATCTCCTTTGTTCTGCTTCAGATGCATTCTTTCACTGCCCAGGCCACCTGCTTCCACCCACCCGTCCCCATTTGGGGGTCCCCATCCGATCTAGAGATACCCCATTTAGACTCACAATAAGTATCAAAGATACAAGATACCATTTGCTAGGGATGCCTGGCTGGCTCAGTCCGTAGAGCATGCAATTCTTGATTTTGGGGTTGTGAATTAGAGCCCCACATTAGGGGTAGTGTTTACTTAAAAGAAAAAAAAAAAGATACCATTTGCTCCCTTTTGTATTTGCAGAAATTAAGAAGTCTGGCTACATCAGTTAATGTAAAGGATATGAAAAATGGAATTATATATTGCTGGTAGATATCACATCATATATGTTTGTAAGGGTACATACTAATAGAAAAAAAAATTAATTTCCCCTGTCACCTTTTAGAGCATTTTCTTCAGTAAAGTTTTAATTGTAAATTCTTTCCCTGTTTCCTTAAGATGTATGTAAATCTTTTAAAAATCTAAATAAGCTTCTTTACAGCTTTACAATCCAGGAATATCTTCCTTCAGAGATCTGGTTGAAATGTAAACATCAAAGAAAATAGCGACCCATCTCCCATTTTCTGGGGGAGACCGGAAGCCTAACTTCAGCAGGAACCTTGCTCCAAAACTACCTGTAATAAAGACATGAGAAATTTATTTGTTCTTCGGATAAAACCGATTAGCTAACACAGATGGTCACTCCTAACTACCAAGTGAATTTAGGATGAACGATGTGTGACAGATGTTGCCGTCAAGTCCTCTTACCTAACGACTAGTTGATTTTTCACTTGAGGACATGGATGTAAAGGGTTGTATCTACTTGGTTATATAAAAGGGTGAGATTTCTGTCTTGCAATCTCTTTAGTGGACGGCCTGTGACGCACGTCACGTTCTGGTTTAATGCTTATTCAGTAGTAAAACTGCTTTCTTTCTTTCTCTTCGACCCTGTTGGAGAGGTTCTCTGGGTTGGCAGGAGATTTTGTTTTTAGTTATATTTCCCCAGCAAGTTCTCATTTTGGATTTGGGTCTCAAGCTCATGACTATTCATTATATTATTATGATTAAAACTTACAAGCACACAGGCACATTTAGGTATATATTCTCTTGAATGTATCAAATATTTTAAAATATATTAAATATTTTTAATCTGTCCAAAATATCTTAAAAGTAGAAGACACCCAGCTGGTAAATGCTCACAACAAATTGAGAAAATGAAGTTTTGATAACCTTAATACATAAAGTTCATGTAAATTAATATTTAAAAATATGCCACTAGGTTGTCCTCGATTGGGACATGACTGAGGCAGTTCCCTTTGGCCTCTGACAATTCCCAGGGACGGAAGAACTCAGTTGTAAACTGTCAACAGCCAACATTCCCAGCCATTGAGGGAATGAGTGCTTCAGGTCTAAAGAGGGATCTAGAAGGGTGCAACTACATCTTTTTCCTGACTACGTAGCAAACTAACTTACGTCTTCGTTCCCCAAATTCAACTCAGAATATGCCACAGAAACAATGGTGATGAATCAGAGAAATTAGAAACTAAGAAAGGGCATGTGAATAATTTCGTAGAACTGTGCAACTAAAGGAAAATGAGAAAATGCAGAAAAAAATTAAATAATGATAAAACGATCCAAATACGACAGTATTTGAAATAAATGTTTTCCTAGTGATGTGGGGAACAAAGGCAAAAGAAAAAAAATAAATTTCTTTACAACTTACAGCCCACTGACTAATGCTTGCAACAGGCAAAGTAACCTGCCCCTAGAAACTCAACTGCCTCGTTAATACTTGCTAAGGGCAAAAGGCAATCTTAGCTTAACATTAGTCCAACCTCCAGGATTCTGTAAGTCTTCTTTAACATATAAAAATTCCTTTGGAAACTTGCTTTATCTCTATCCCCCAAGACATACGTTAGCAATCCCCCTCCAAGCATATGACCCACCGATATACATCTGAGGGGTCTCATGACTAAGGTTTTATTAGACAGTAATAAATGACCTTTTCCTAACAATAGTTAGCCCCCTCAAGGTCCTGGAAACCTTGCTTCCAAATTCTTTAGAGACCTACAATATCCCTAACCCCCTCCCAAATTTAAAGTATATAATCCGCCACCCCTCAGGACCCCAGTGCAGCTCTTTCTGCCCACACATCCTGTCCCCGCGCTTTAATAAAACCACCTTTTTGCACTGACGACATCTCAAGAATTCTTTCTTGACTGTCTGCTCCAGACCCCAACATTTCCACATTATTAGCACTTCTAAACACAGAGCACTATGATTGAGATATTTAAAAGGTCCAAAAATGTCTACCAGTAGGAGTCCAGAAATGGTGAAAATCAAATGCATACACAACCAACTCCAGATGGGTATGAGACCTACATGTGAAAGCTAAACTTATGAAATGAACAGAAGAAGCTGTAAGAGAATACCCTTTTGTTTGGGGGAATGAATTAAGACTTGTTTTTTTTTTTTCTATCTAGGAACACTTTTTTTCTTTTATTTATTTATTTTTTATTATTAACATATAATGTATTATTTCTTTCAGGGGTACAGGTCTGTGATTCATTAGTCTTCTGTGTTGTAGTGAGCACTGAGTGTTGCATCAAGACTTCTTAAGGTGAAAATACAGCTTGCATGATTAGGTTAACAGATGTAATTATTTAAAAACTAAATATTTTCTAAGAAGAGCACTGAACGGGTGCAGGATGAGACAACCCAAAATGTGCCACTTTGGCATAAAGATTATTTTGAGTTAAAAGTCATAAAAACCCAGCAGATGCAGGAAAGGCACTCTGCCTCCCTCAAAACTGCCTCAAGTCACATTGGAAAGGAGAGCCTGCACCGGAAGAAAGCTATTAACAGAGGCCCCCTTTACTGAAGGAACTCATCTGCCTAAGAGAACAATCTTGCTTTTCTACACATCTCCTTTCCTTCCTGCCAGGGGCCTTCTCCTCTTTGTGTCCTCAGGCCCTACCTACCCTCTCCTTAGCTCACGTAAGCTTCCTGTTGCCTCACTGTTTTTGGGATTTCATGTCTGTGTGGATCACCCATAGGTACAAAACTAAATTTGATTTTCTCTCGTTAATTTGTCTCATGTCAATTTGATTCTAAGTGCAGCTGGAAGGACCAGAGGGCAGAGGAAGGTCTTCCTCCCCAACATCATATCTGATGTGGAGAACAAAGGCAAAAGGAAATGTAGATAAAATTAAATCTCCTCATAACTTGCAGCGCATAGACAAACACTTGAGACCTGCGGGGTATGACATTCCTCTAGGAACTCCCAATGGTCTTCATGCTAATGTCTTGCTAGAGGGAAAAACCACCTTCGTTTAACAATAGTCAGGCCTCCAGGATCTTGTAAATCTTCTTTAACATATGAAAATCCTTTTGGGAACTTCCCTTGTTTTTATCTCTCCCAATTCCAAAGTATATAATCAATTGCTCCTCAATCCCAGGGCCGCTCTTTCTGCCCATGGGTTCTGTCCCTGTGTTTTAATAAAACCGCTTTTTTTTTTTTTTTTAAACACTGAAAACACCTCAAGTATTCTTTCTTGACCGTTCACTCCCAAACCCCACTTCAAATCACATCAACATATATCAGTATGAAGTTATTTACAATGCTCCGGACATTGAGGTATTAAGACACAGAACAGTCAATGCCTAGATATCAACAGGAAAATGGGAAGAGATAGTTGGTTTATTAAAAGATGCTCATCACTGTTATCAATCAACAAAAATGCATATTAAAAAAGGAGATGCTGGGGCGTCTGGGTGGCACAGCGGTTAAGCGTCTGCCTTTTGGCTCAGGGCATGATGCCGGCGATCTGGGATCGAGCCCCACGTCAGGCTCTTCTGCTGTGAGCCTGCTTCTTCCTCTCCCACCCCCCTGCTTGTGTTCCCTCTCTCGCTGGCTATCTCTATCTCTGTCAAATAAATAAATAAAATCTTAAAAAAAAAAAAAGGAGATGCTCACTCATGGAATTTAAGAAAGAAAACAGATGAACATAGGGGAAGGGGAAAAAAGGAAAAAAGGAGAGAGGGGAAGAAGCCATAAGAGACTTAACCATAGAGAGCAAACTGAGGGTTGATGGAAGGAGGAGGGTGGGGGATGGGCTAGATGGGTGATAGGTATTAAGGAGGGCACTTGGTGTGATGAGCACTGGGTGTTGTATATAAGTGATGAATCACTGAATTCTACTCCTGAAACCAACAGTGCATTGTATGTTCACTACCTAAAATTTAAATTAAAAAAAAAGAGAGAGAGAGATGCTGCCTGATGTACTTTTGGAATGTTGGTGAAGTCCGGAGCCAATGGCCAAGAAAGAGTTCTTGTTTGGTGCAAAAAAGTGATTTTATTGAAGCACAGAGACAGGACCCCTGGGCAGAAAGAGCTGCTGCACTGGGGTTGCCCTTATCCCCTGAGAAGTCGTCTCCCACTTGCCAGTGATTCCTCATAATTATAATATTGTTAAGGCTAGACTTCAAACAAAGAGGTCTTTTTGATAGTTTTATTCCTTAGTCATATTTGTCCCAGGAACTACCTCTATTAATGTAAAACTGCAAGTAGAGGCTTTAGCCAAGCATACAGTAACCAGCTTTAACTAAGCTTGCCATGCAGTCATCCACAAATTCAAAAGGTGACCCTGTAAAACTGAGTAAGAGTCCTCGATACCCTAAGTGCAGTTCAAGGAGGCCCGGAACCAGATGGCTGGGTCGTAATGGGACCCAATGCCTCTGCGGCTCCAACTTGTGGCCGCGGCTTCCCCCAGGCTGGATAGGCCGCTGGACTCTGGGTTTTGCCTGGGTGCGCGGACACATTATTAAAACCATTACCAAACCAGCCAAGCTTCCAAACTTAAAACAATGGTGGACATGTTCTGTGTTTCATTGGTATGACCACCTAGCATCCGTCTTTGTTCCCTCTTTGGGACTGGAGGATGTTGTTTGGCACGTGGAAGCTCTTCATAAGTACACGGTCAAAGCCCTAAACGACACTCAAAATAGCATTTCTCTATTAAATACTGAAGTAACACAAATGGGTAAAGCGGTTCTATAAAACTGATTGCTTTAAACTTCCGGAGTGAAGGAAAATTGTGGTCAACTATCAGTGGTTTTTCATTCAGGCTCCTCTCTCTCATAATACTATTAATCTCATTTTGTTGCCATTTCTGGTGTCTCCCTGCCTGGGGCCAAGACTCCCTCACCGCCACAGCTTCCAGCTGACAGATGATCCTTTCTCCTCAAGGAGGCTCATATGTTGTCCACACTGGATTCAGCTGCGTACTCTCCTGTACATTCCCGGACTGACCAATAATGACCCACAGGTAGGGACCTCTCTACACCCCTACTCAGCAGGAAGAAGTTACAGAAGATGAGACCTTCTGCCTTTAACAACCTTAAAGATTTAAGGGTCAAAACTGTTCAGAGAGGAAATGATGAGGGAGCAGAAGGCAAGCTGAGGACAAAGCTCTAGCTGACACCCCACACCCCCCTCCCCCCACTCCCAGGTGGGATACGTGTGACATTCCTCAGGTACTCCCAACTGCCCTAACACTAAGGGAAGGGAAAAACAAATAGTTAACTTACAGAGATCACAGTCCTGCAGGACTGGAGTCCCCCTCAGTTTACAAATGTCTTAGTGATTTACAAGAAAAAGCGTTCTTATCGATAACCTAACTTCCGGAGACCCACACACTCAACTTCCTGGAGTCCTAACCTCACCCTTTCCCACATAGTGATGTGAAAAACAAAGGCAGAAGGAAGTGCAGGTAAAATGAAATGTCCTTAGAACCTGCAGCCCATTGACAAGTACTTGAGGCAGACAGAGTATAACGTTCCTCTAGGGAACTCCCAACTGTCTTAATGCTAATGCTTTGCTAGAAGGAAAAACAACCTTAGCTTGATGATAGCAAGGCCTCCAGGATCCTGAAAGTCATCGTTTAGCACATCAAAGTCCTTTTGTACACCTCCCTTCTTCCCTTTTTCCTTACCTCCCCCAACTGCAAAGTATATCATCAGCCATTCCTTACAACCCCAGTGCAGCAGCTCCTTCTGCCCAGGGGTCCTGTCCCTGTGCTTTTTTAAGGTCACCATTTTGCACCAAAGATGCCTCAAGAATTCTTTCCTGGCCGCCAGCTCTGGACCTCACCAACATTCCAAAACTACATCACTGCCTTTTCTTAACAAAGCAAATTATGAGCAGCTCCTTGGAAGAAATTAACCTTCAGTTTATTTGGTAACCACTGCTAATAACTAAAATACTCAAACTTGGGTGGGGGAGGGGGGAGATGGTACTCAACAAACATGAGGTTAAAAAAAATTAGAAGTTCATAATATCAAGGTTTTCCAAGAATGAGGAGAAAAGGCACCTGTTAGGTCTAAGTGGTAAAGGCTTTTGGAAGAGTAATCCTGAAACTGCTTAAAAGCATAAAGTTGAACACAAATCAAAATGGCTGCACTAATGCTTCAGCAAAGCCCAGATTTTCAAGTAACCTTTTCCTCTCTTCTGCAACCCACCACCCTCCCTTCTTAGCCTTCTGTTTCAGGAACCCGTACCAGCCTAAAGACAGGACAAAGGGTGGCAACAAGTACACAACTCCTGTCAAAACCAGCTAGATCCTGTATTTCCCAATTAAACACTCCCCTCCCCCTCCTCCCGCCAGCCCCTTCCTCTGGGCAGGCTTACAATGTTTGAAGGCCATGGCCTGCTGTAGCCTCTTTTGCTCAGCAAGGCAATAAAGCTATTGTTTCCTCCTTATCCCAAATTCTGTGTTATATTTTGGCTCCAAAGGACAGAGGTTGGTTTTCAACAACAATCTGTCAGTATTTAATGAAATCAAGTCTGAATATCCAATTTTCTTTTGGGAGGTGGAGAACTTCCCTTCTGAAACAGGCGAGTCCTTTGTTCTGTGTGGCATAATGTCCAGACTTCTTCTGAACTGTCCTACTGTCACCAACAAGACCCCGAGACCTGGCCTTTACTGCCCACCTGCTTGTACTCACTAACCTTTATCTTACATTTTCCCCTAAGCTCCTTCTTCCGCTTTCCTCTTGACTCAGGCGAACGAAACCCTAAACCACCCCTCAGTTGATGGCGACTGCCCTGCCATGACCTCCGCTGGCCCAGACCACCCAGACTAGTTGAACTGAACCCAACTTGTGCCTGTGCAGCTGGACTGTGGAGTTGATATGGGAAACAAAGGGAAAAGAAAAATTAAATTTCCTTACTACCTACAGCCCACTGACCAGTCCGTGAAACAGGCAGAGTGACATTCCTCTAGGAACTCAGCTGCCTAGATGCTAAGGGCAAAAGGCAATCTTAGCCGGACCCCCAGGATCCTCTACCTCTACTTTAACATATAAAAATTCCTTTGGAAACTTCCTTTAGCTCTACCCCCCAAGATACATGTTGGCAATCATCCCCCAAGCACATGACCCACCGATATACATTGGAAGGGTCTCAGCGAATAAGGGACAGGAGGGGCTAGGTAGGGAGAGAGGGGTAGGGGGCTACGTGATGATGCTCATGAAAAATCCCTGAAATGCTGAGGCATAACAAAACACAGATACGGGGACATAACCAGACCACCTCGTTTGTCTTAAACATCAGGACGATATATATCCAAAGGTGAAGCAACCATGGTGCTATCAGTGGTGACATCAAGATTTCAATTCCCTGGTCAGTTTTCTATGAAAGACAGACCATAAAAGCCCTCAGTGGCAACTCATTCAGGACCCCTCTTACTCTAGACAGCTTTCTTTCTGTTCTCACTTCACTTAATAAACTATCACTTCAGCCTTTTGTGTCCGCAAAATTCATTCTTCGACTCCGCGAGGCAGGAACCCTGTAACCCTGTAACATTTCGACCTCTGGAATGACCTACAATCACCTTTACCTCATAATAACACAAAATCTCCATCCAAGGAGGGGCTTCTGCATCGTTTACGTAACATACGACGTATGCATAGGCACGTTTCCATAAGGCACATGGACGGCCTTATGCCTGCCTCTGAATTCCATGACAAGGCTTCTCTATTTAAATATTCTTCCTAACCCTAAACAAAAGGAATCCATTCACCCTCTCTCAGGAAGTCACCGGCTTTTGAAGCCATTTCCTGTGATCTCCTTATCTGCTGCAAGTAAGTTTCTTTGTGCCACGACAAGTCAACCTGTTGGAAGTTTCTGACTCACCCAGGAGCGAACTCCCTTTGGTCAGCTTGGCAAAATCACCTGTCTGGCCTTCTTTTGTCACCCATTCTCTTTCAAGCTTATTCGGATGTACTTCTAAGGAAATGCAGCTAATTGCTATCACTTAGCCAAATAATGATCCCCTTACTCTTTCTCTGTAGGCACATTTCCTTTTTAAGATTTTTACCTTGGTTTTCTGTTGTTTGTTTTGTCCTTAACAAGATATATGCCTGATGAGGGAACAGAAGGCAAGCTGAGGACAAAGCAGAAACTGACACCCCGCACCCCCCCTCCTTGGAATGTCTGTGACATCCCTCAGGCACTTCTGCCTGCCCTAAAGGACAAAGAAATAGTTAACCTATAGAGACCACAATCCTGCAAGACTTGAGTCTCCCTCAGTTTGCAAATGTCTTAGTGATGTACAAGAACGAAGCATTTCTATCAATAACCTAGCTTCCGGAAGGGAATGTAGATACAATTAAATGTCCTTATAATCTGCAGCCTCCAGGAAGTTCCCAACTATCTTCAAGTTAATGCCTTCCTTAGAGGGGTAAACAACCTTAACTTGACAATGGCAAGGCTTCCAGTATCCTGCGAGTCTTCTTTAACATACGAAAGTACTCTCTTGAAACCTCACTTTTTCCTTATCTCCCCCAACCCCATAGTATATAATCCGCCACCCCTCACAACCCAGGGCAGCAGCTCTTTCTGCCCCCCTACCCCTCTCTCCCTACCTAGCCCCTAAACCACGCCCGTGCTTTAATAAACCACCATTTTGCACCAAAGACGTCTCAAGAATTCTTTCTTGGTCGTCGACTCCGGACTCCCCCCATTGAACCTCACCGATATCCTACAACCTCATCATGCCTACCGAAAAGCAGCTACTTACGATACTGTAGCATTTTTATTTTGAACACTGAGAAGTGCTTCTTCCCTACGCTATTCTAGACAAAAATTTGAAATCACAAATGATGAATGTGACAAGTCTCTATTTTGTAATTTTAAATTAAATTTGCCATCATGTTATTAATGCAAACGTTAATATCTGCATATACAATTTACCTGGATTTATTTTAACTAAGTGAGAGAAGAAATTGATTACTGATCATTTGTGAATCAATTAGTAAACAAAATGCCAAGGCCACTCCTCCCTCAAAAAGCTATTCTGTCACACTTTATAGGGGGAAGCAGATAAAATCAGAATTTGGAGCATTTTGTGGGTTAGGGCATGGAGGGGTTATTTACAACAGGAGGAAGATTAGGCAGTTTAAAAAAAACAATTTTGGAGGTTAGTAAGTACATCTCATTGATATGTTAAGACATTTCTCATTCATTTTTTTGTCCCTCTCTTCTGGCAAAATGCTGAGTACCAAATATTGGATATTTTAACATTTGAAATGAATTCACACCAATATAGAATGAAAGTTTATTGTTTATAGCACAAAATGTTAGGCCTTCTTCAGAGCATGCATTTTCGCATGGTAATATATATATATATATCTGTCTAGAATTAGAACAGTAAACCACTCACTATTTTTCTACTTCTATGAAATCTTGGAGCCAAAGGTCTTAAAAGTATTCTGTGTGTGAATTTCATACCTGTTTAATGCAGATTAAATAGATGGAAATTAGTCTTTCACTATCTCAAATGACACCTTACATATTGTCAACCAGATAAAAATGAAAACCTATCAATTGTTTAGCATTTCTTAAATAATTAGATAAATGTTATAGTGTGGATAAAATACTGGCACAGTTTAAAAACTATTATTTACTTGTCATTTGGAGGATTTGGCATCATGTAGCCAATAAGTCAATAGTGATCGATGAACAGAACAGATACCTCTTAACTCCTGGTTCAGTGCTACAACAAATGGCACTTAGTAGCATTAAATTGAAAATATAAACTGATTTTGAAGTAGGCAAAAGACATTCATTCATGTCAAGAAAAATAAATGAGAAATCTAAAAAGACAAGCAGGAGAATAAATCAAAAACTTCAACAATGTGTTTCATTTTAAAAACCACTTTCTATCTAAATATGCATAAAGTAGACCAGAGTTGAACTAAACATTAGTGAAAAAAAGGTCATTTTTTTTTTATGGCCACAAAATTCAGAGTATCAGGACTTGGTGAGAGATCTCCCTACACTGCTATGAAATCTGATTCCCAAAAAGATACTCGATTTTGATTACTCAAGCTATAAATTATGTTAATGTGCATTATTTCTTGAGATATAATGCCTTATAATTGAAACAGCACCAGCCTGAGTCAGAAAAACATGCATTTTAATTCCAATTCTGTCACTAACTTAGCTGCGAGACCTGGAGAAAATTTATTTACTTCTCTGAACTTACTCTCTGGAAAAGAAAAGGAAATAAGGTCTGCTTTGTAGCAGTATCAGGAACATTATAATGAATAGGGAATTCTTAGATAAAAATTCAGTAAATGGTAGCTATTGATATTGTCTTACTAATATTACCATTGCCTTTATTTTTACTATGTATTTTCATCGTTAGATAACGCAACCTTGGGCAAGCTGCAGATTCTCTTCTTGCCACAATCTCCAAATATATAAAATGGGGATAAAAACATTACCTATTCACTGGATAATCTGAGGGTTAACTGAGTTAATATATGTAAATCACATAGCATTAAATAATTAAGTAAATACATATGCAAATCACTGTAAAGGCCCTTATGATTAATATTAGAGGGATTACATTTAATAAGCAACAGTGAGCTGAATGGGGGGTATTCGAGGTGTGTAAGAAGTCAGAGCCACAAACACTAATCTATTCTACTCATGTTTAACATTGATCTCAGTAGCCAATTCTGTACTGTTTAATCCCTCCAGCAATATAAATATGCCCTCTCCTAGATCATAATAATCAGATGAAACAAAGCAAAAAATACTCAAAACTAGAGACATGAACAAATCATGTGATTTGAAGTCTAAATGTGAGTGTTACACAATTATTGAAAATAGTTGGAAGAATTTGACATTGATGCCCAAACCCAGCCACCCAGGAGATCATGCCAGAAGACCCTAGTGAAATGTTTTAATTTACAACCCCACAGGCATTCTGTTACACCCTTTCCAGGGAACCTTCCTACCCTTCCACCTTGACCCTGCCAAGTAAAATAAATGCTATTGTTGAGTCATGATTACTGGTGAAAGTAAACTATGTCTCTTCATGGGTTAGACTCTGAGAATCCCTGGTTTTGAAATACTGATTTTTTTCACCTGTAGTATTTGGGAGACAATTTCTGTTAATACCATTCATTAATATCTATTCTCATTTGAACAATCATACACTAAGTATATATAAGTCATTGCTAAGATGAAAACTTATTTATAAAACCCTTGAAAATGAAAATACTATGAAGATGGGATTAAGCTGACTTGTTCACAGCTGAGATTTAATTTCAGAGTTTAATGAGGCTTTCTGTCCACTAGATCTATAATGTTGTCTTTTGGGAGGATAAGAAATTAAATATCTCACAACAACTGACATTGAAATGGAATTATATTTTTACAGTGATAGAGCAAATCTTTTACTAAATGAATAGTCAAGAGTATTGCCAGATAGTCAATTTAAATTTCTCAACTTAACAGGAAATACTTAGTAACTTAATATGAAATCCCAACAGGATATGTGCAGTCATAGAATATGGGTTTCTTTTTTATCTAAGTTTTCTTGAAGGAAATTAATATTACTACTGGTCATTAAGGTAAAGGAAGATGACTTGCATTATTTTCCTAATGAAGGGTTGTCCCAATTCTTTCTTTTTTTGAAAAGAATTTCACAGATTCCAAGTTTTTAAATTACACGGTTAAAAATATAAGGATTATTTTCCTAAGCATGGTATAGAGATGTCATACATAGTCATTGAAGACAACAGAAAAAAACATAAGGCTTTAAAAATTAATCAATTATCAGTGTTAAAATTTAACATAAGCCAGATGTTACCATAAGTAACTTCCCTTACCCCAAAGGCAGCCCAATTATTGATTCCGTACTGGTATTATGTGCATTTTGTAGACTAAGAAACTGAGACTCAGAGAACTTCAGTTAGGTTCTCTTGGTGACTCAGATGATAAACTTGGCAGAGTTCGGGTCTGAAATCAGACCTGCTTGTATCCAGACCCTTCATTCTTGACCATCAGAGCAAAAGTCACGTGAATACACCAGGCTTTTTAAAGGAACTCACAGAGACGCTGTGAGTCTGATCAGCCATTTTCAGAAAAAGGTCAACGAAGAGAGCTATTACTTGGTCAGAATTTCTTTGTTTATTCTCTTTAACCTACGTGCGTGTGGTTGTACTGGACAAGATAACCTTGTATCCTTCTCCCCATGTGGGGAGAGCCTACGGCCATTTCTTTAACTAAAACTGAAGCAACTAAAATGGAAACAGGACATAGCAGATATAAAGGTTTATTCAAGATCAGTCTTTTCTTGAGGGATCTGTTGAAAGGTACTGCTAAAGGACACACTCGTTTAGAAATTAGAGGTCCCCATTGTTGCTTCATGCATGGTAATTGTCTTAAAACCTACAATCTGGTTTCAGGAACGAAAAGTACATTCACTGCCATATTCTTTACCATGAACACAATCCTAGGACCACCCTTATAAATTCTATAAGGTTGAAATGAATTAAATGGATTAATTCTATAAGGTTGAAATGGATCCATTATTCAATAAATAAATAATACTTATTGAATGATTTACACACTCTTCAAAGATCTTTGTATGCTAGAGAAATATGAAGAATTCAACTATTCAAAAAAAAAAATCTCTGTGGACCGTAGGGAAAGAAATACACAGAGCAGCAGGATAAAAGGTTTATTTTGTAGCTGAGTGCTACAAAGTTTCCAAATTGCCTCTAGGATATCAAGCAACACAAATCAATTTTGTAAATATTACCAATAGGCAATTTAATGCTTTATATTATGGGCTGCCTTTTTCTCTTAGTAATGTGAAATCCTCTTAAGCAGTACTTGTTTAGCAAATTTTGTCAGCATGATGACAAGGTAGTATAAACGTACGCTGAAAGAACCCTGCAGTCTGTTTTTCCCCCTCAAGACTTATTTATTTATTTTAGAGAGAGCACACGTTCATGGGCGCAAGTTGGGGGAGGGGCAGAGGGAGAGAATCTTCAAGCAGGCTCCCCACTGAGTGCAGAGCCTAACACGGGGCTCAATCCCACAACCCATGAGATCATGACCTGAGCTGAAACCAAGAGCTGGATGTTCAACTCACTAAGCCACCCGGGTGCCCCAGAACCCCGGAGCCTTAAAATAGTTGGCCCAGGTATCATTTATTCTCCCGTTTGGAAATTTTATGGAAGAAGTCACCAAAACTGCATAATTTTGTTTGCCTTTTTTAATACTTTGTCCTAAAATAGCTTGCACTTACTCTGATCATTGATTGAATATAACTTTTTACTTTATTACTATCATAAAATGGTGAGAGCTTTATTGCACATTCTTTGGAGTATTCCAGAAAGTTGAGGGCAGAAAGGAACAATTTTCTTCAAGGTGTACATTTTTTTTAAAGTAAGGCAAATTTGAGGGTGACTAGGAACTAGCAAACCCCGGGAGATTCAGAATCCCATGTCTGGAGCCATCGTTCAACTAGAAAGTCAGATTGACAACGAGCTAACTCCCATTCTACATGGGACCTCAAATAAACCCTCAAACAAATATGGAAGTTCTTTTCCAGGTGTATATAGTCATTGAGTAATTCAATAAACAAACTTTAGCATCACTCTGGGCCATGTGTTGGTAGGATGTAGCAGATGCTGACAGTGTCCCACCCATATCCCTATGGCATGTGACATTTCAGTGCCTATCTGCGAGTTTCCAGCTGCCAATACCTGTGATTTTGAGAGCTCTCTCTGACCCCTGGAGCCCACTGTGCCTGCATGCAAAAAATGGAAGTATAAGAGTATTAATGCTGAGACTCGGCCACCTACCCTACAAGCAGCCATTTACCACTTCTGGGAAACTGATGGATAAATATTCCATTTCCCTAACGTCTTTGGACCCTTACACAGTCTCCCAGAATTCTCCAGCTAGATTAAACTTCATTTATCCACTGGGATAATTAGCTTAAAAAAAAAAACCCTACCCTTTTGTTTTTTAAAACTTTCCTTCCAACGAAATCTCACTTTCTCACCCTGCCGCTGTTTAGCATCTGTGCCCGCCTCCTAAACAAACTACCTGCACTCAAACCCTCGTCTCGTGGTCTGCTTCTGGGGTCCCAAACTAAAGTATAATATAACGACGATTAAAACGAGTTCTGTCATTAAGAGATTTGCAAAGAATACTCAGCGAACTAGGGACAGCAGTGATTCTGAATATGAAGGAGAACAGAGTTTTAGAAAGAATTCAAATAAATCCTGTGATGAAATCCCTGGATTTAACCTTTTGTGGATTCTAGGTAATCCTTGTAAAAGTATGTGGTGACCATTAGCCTCTGCCCCTCTGATCTACTTTCAAGACAGAAGTTGCTGAAAACAGTATATGCCATCGCTTTGGGATCTTGCACAGCACTGAGGCCAAGGCCAAAATCTCCCTGGGGAGCTCCCTGGCAGTGACTGAGCATGGCCTGTCTACCCGTCAGGGCTTCACCAGAGAAACATCATCAGCAAGAACTGGTTACGCAATTGTGCGGGCTGCCTAGGCAAGTTCAAAATCAGTGCAAGCCTTCAGGAAGGGCAGGATGAAACTCTCGGGCGCCAACTGCAGCCACAGTTCACAGGAAGAATTTCCTCTTCCTCAGGGAAAGCTCAGTTCCACTGTTAAGGCCCGTCACTTGAATCAATAAGGCCCGCCCAGATTATGAAGGCTCATCTCCCCCACGGAAAGTCAAGTGATTGTAGATGTTGATAACATCTACAAAATACCTTCACAGCAACGCTTAGATTAGTGTTTGAATAACTGGATACCGTGACCTCCTCAATTTGATACATAAAACTGACATTCACAGCCAGGGTATTACAGGCAAGCTACTTCTGTCCAAAGCATGATTCCTTCAGTGGGTAGTCAGTATCAGACAGTAAAACAGTACGTTAGGACAGTGACACTAAAAAGGAAAACACTCAAATGAGGACCTTATTGTTCTGAAATAAATTACTTATTTTTGCTTTTATAATGCATTACTAAAGTTAAAATACTGTCAAAAAGTGTTCTTATTAGGTACATTTTCCCCTTTCGCTGATAATCTATACTATAATTTCTCATATTAATAGGTTTAGAATTGATCATTTAATATACATTATCAGAAGTTTACATATAGTGAACAAAGCTTTGTGATAAATTTCAAAAACCCAAGTTAATATTTTATAATAATTATATAAAATGTAACGCCTGCTTTTTTTCCCTATACCTCTGACAATTGCAAGCATAAATTGATAGCAACTATACCACTGAAACTTAAAGGAATAATTTCCAACATTTATAAGTGCAACACTACTAATTAGTAACATGACTGAATGTGAATGTCTGAAAGTGAACTTCTCTTAAGCATTTACACACTAAATACCGCACAATCACATGTTAACATTTATAAGTCATTATTCACTTTATTAGCAATTAGTTTCAAAAATTGCTCCTATTATTGTATTCTTCACAATGAAAAGTAAATCTCACCCAACAATTTAACTTCAAGAGAATGCCTCACTGTGCAAACAAGGCACCAACTCAAACGGTCTGTCATAACTCATTATTGCTAAAATTTGTTCAGTGCTTTTAATTTTTTTAAAATGTGGTTTTATATTCAGTAAGCCAAAGTTGATTCATGAATATATTTAGTTTTGACCCTGCAACTCACAATTTTTCCAGGCAATCCTCTTGGTTGTAGGAAAGCATTACAGCTCTAACAAGATCAAGGTGGCCTGGGTAGCGGTCCTCATAAAGCCAGTTCCAGCCTTACGCGGGCTAAGAGCACATAACTGCCCAAAGGACCATGACTGAAAAATTTCACAAAGTCCTCTAAGTCTCAGAGTATTTCATTCATCAGTTTTCATGGTGTAGCCCTGGCTTTACCTACACAGAAATTCCCATCATTTCAAGGGTATTAATTATTTAGATAACAAAAGCAAGGACATATTCTCCAGAGGTGTGCTACCCAATTGCAGTAGGCACTAATGACATATGGCTGGTTAAGTTTTAATTCATTAAACTTATTAAAAATTCAGTTCTTCAGGGGGGCCTGGGTGGCACAGTCTGTTGAGCATCCGACTCCTGGTTTCCACTCAGGTCATGATTTCAAGGTCATGAGATCGAGCCCCACGTGGGGCTCTAGGCTCAGCATGGAGTCTGCTTTAGGCTCTCTCTCCCTCTCCCTGCCCCTCCCATTTGTGTGTACTTTCTCTCTAAAATAAACAAGCAAATCTTAAAAAAAAAAAAATTCAGTTCTTCAGTTGTAGTATCCCCATTTCAAGTTTCAATATCCGCATGTGGTTGGTGGCTCCCATGCTGAACAACACACATCATTTCGTCACGATGAAAAGTCTCTTGGACAGTACTGCTCTAAAAAGTCTATAAAGTATCTGGTTAAGAACTTGGCCCTTGATTAAGATTCAAGTTACATTTTATGAGAGTCTTGGGTGTATCTCCATTATGGATTCATAAATGCTATTCTTTGTGAAGGGTCACAACAATCCTAATGGATACATATTCTTCTCATTTTAGAGATGACAAAACCAAGGCATCGTATAACACAAGAGTAAATGACAAGTTCATTCATGCTCTTTTCACCATAGCATGGTGCCTCAAAGAATGAAACATATTCAAGGACGGTCCCCAAAAACCAACATGAGAGATAGCAATGCTATAGAGAGCTCAGTTTGGAAAAGGTTTTCCCTGATGTGAAGCCACACTGAAATAAGAATGTGTATGCCTGCGAAGAATGACACAAGGGATGGACTAAAAGAAAATCTGGAAAAGAGAGCCCTATCCAGAAGGAACACTTGGGTTTGTTTTTTCTTTTACATATTCAATACATACTAGTGTTATATCCTAAGGCAAAATTTAAAATATAAAAAACCTGTATGCATTAAGATAGACTTCCTACTGTTAGTTATGGAATAGGAAAAATAAAATCTGTTTAAATATCTAAGGATAGAAATATAGATAAAGAAACTCAATAGAATATTACCCAGCACTGGAAACAACTGTTAGGAAGCCAATAACACAACGAAGTGCTCTGATGTCCTCTTTGGTTCAGAAGGTATTGCTAATTCAAAAAACATATGTACAACCTATGGAATGGGAGAACGTATTTGCAAATGACATATCTGATAAAGGGTTAGTATCCAAAACATATAAAGAACTTATACAACACCCAAAAAACAAATAATCCAATTAAAAAATAGGCAGAAGACGTGAACAGACATATCCCCACAGAAGGCATCCAGATGGCCAACAGACACATGAAATGATGCTCCGCATCACTCACCATCAGGGGAATGCAAGGCTACAATGCGATAGCACCTCCCACCTGTCAGGATGGCTAAAATCAACAACACTGGAAACAACAGGTGTTGGTGAGGATATGAGGAAAAAAGGAACACTCGCGTACTGTTGGTGGGAATGCAAACTGGTACAGCCACTCTGGAAAACAGAATGGAGGCTCCTCAAGGAGTTTAAAAAAAAAAAAAAAAAAAGAACTACCCTATGATCCAGCAATCGTGCTACTGTTATTTACCCAAAGAATACAAACAAAAACTAGTTCAAAGGGATACATGCATCTCTATGTTTATAGCAGCATTATTTATAATAGCCAAATTATGGGAGCAGCCCGAGTATCCATCGATAGATGAAAGGATAAAGAAGAGGTGGTGTATACATACATACTGGAATACTATTCAGCCATAGAATTAAATCTTGCCATTTGCAAGGACATGGATGGAGTTAGAGAGTATGATGCTAAGTGAACTAAGTCAGAGAAAGACAAATACCATATGATTTCACTCATACATAGAATTTAAGAAACAAAACAAATGAACAAAGGGAAAAAGACAGAGAGACAAACCAAGAAACAGACTCTGAAATACAGAGAACACACTAATGGCTACCAGAGAAGAGCTGGGTGGGGAGATGGATGAAATACAGGATGGGGATTAAAGAGGGCACTTGTCATAATGAGCACTGGGTGATGTATGGAAGTGTTGAATCACTATACTGTACACCTGAAACTAACGTAACACTATTAAAAAAATTAAAGTTTCAGGGGCGCCTGGGTGGCACAGCGGTTAAGCGTCTGCCTTCGGCTCAGGGCGTGATCCCGGCGTTCTGGGATCGAGCCCCACATCAGGCTCCTCCGCTATGAGCCTGCTTCTTCCTCTCCCACTCCCCCTGCTTGTGTTCCCTCTCTCACTGGCTGTCTCTATCTCTGTAGAATAAATAAATAAAATCTTTAAAAAAAAAAATTAAAGTTTCAAAAGAACATAAAATCCAAAACCCAAAAACACGTACAATAAGGATAACAACAATGTCAATGAAAAGTGTACCAAAACTTGCATGGGAAGACCTGAAATACTAACAGTTGGAACCACTGACTAGTTAGAATTTATTTTTCCCTCTATGTTGCAATGCTTGAAAATGACACGAACTGTACAATTAAGAAATGGTAAACCACCTTAAGCAACAGGACAATTTGGAAATAGTTAAAATTAAATGGGAAGAGACAATTGATGTGAAGAACTTCAATTAAAGTCCCCTGGTAACATAGTAAGTGGCTTTCCTTATGTATTCACCACCTACTCCTCCTCCCCAAACATACTGGTCTTCAAAACTATGCATTAGTGTTATTTAAAAATGTATCTGACGGATCGAACCTACATTTGGCAGTATTGTCATATTTCAAAGAGCTATCAAAAGAAAACTTGTTCTCTCACTCACAGGTATGTACACACAATCTCCTAATGTTTCCACAGCTATTGTGTCTGTAGGTAACTATTATTAGGAATTACAATCAAGGCCAGAAAATGTCAGATCTGAGAGATATTCCAGAAAATAATGTAACGGCTATGGAAAATTAGCATACATATGCTCCCAAGAAGAAAATAGTTGCATAAATTATTATGCTTTACCTCAATTTATCCCACTCACCTGCAGATTTTACCATAACGTGAACACATGCAGGGGCATTAACGTACTGCAATTCCGATTTGATTTTCAAAATGCAATAATAAATATCTCAACATCAATTGTATTGGGCTTTCCACTCTTCGTTTACAATGGGCCTCTTCTGGCACCTAGGTGGCTCAGTCGGTTACGCATCTGACTCTTGATTTCAGCTCAGGTTGTGATGTCCTGGGTTGTGAAATAGAGCCCCACATAGGTCTATACGCTCAGCAGGGAGTCCTGCTTGAAGATTCTCTCCCTCTGCCCCTCCCCCCCAACTCACATGCACTCTCTCTAAAATAAATAAATAAATCCTTAAAATGTGTCTCTTCTGAAGGAGAAATATTTCTCATCCCTATCAATAATAGATACATTTTGAAAAGTAGTTGAGGTTTATGAACTTCAGTAACACATTTCACAAAAAGAATGAAAATGTGCATTTATCTTTAATGGAAAATAGGTTTTTAAAAATTTAATGGTTTTACTTTAATTTCCTTGCTGTAAAATAACAATGAGAAACTATGGTGGAATATCTTTACTAAGGAATCCCTCCTACATCCCAAGTGGGAAAATTCAGCTCACTCCCAAGGTCAATAAAGCAGAATTTTAGAAAGAAACTCACAAGGTGCAGAGTTTTACACTGAAAACGATTAAGAAAAGGAACTTGACTGAATAATTGTTTCAGTTTTTAATGCAATGTTGGAGAAGTGTAAGCGCAGCCCCAATCCATACAACTTCCAGGATGCACATTTTCCCAGAGGAGAGGACCAGAAGTGGTGTTATTCGTTGGTCACTGGTCTGCCCAACAAGTTAAAAGGAAAAAAATCTTTCTCCAAGTGGGTACTGTTCTTACCTTCAGAATATCCTAATTCCCTTAAATAAAATATAAAATATATAATAAAATATAATAAAAATGTAATAAAAACAAAATATAATAAAAATAAAAAATAAATAAAATTAAAAAATATATATGTATTTATTTGAGAGAAAGAGAAGCAGACTCCCCGATGAGCACAGATGCTGACACGGGGCTAGATCCCATGACCCTGAGATCATGACCCAAGCCAAAATCAAGAGTTGGATGCTTAACTGATTGAGCCACCCAGGTGTCCCTCCCTTGGTTTTTAATATTGATTTTTCTTCCTAAGATCCATGAGGAGGCATGACCTCATTCTCACATAGAGGTATTGTAGAAAAGATGCCTTGGCTCAAAAGAGATTATTCATTCATTTACTCAAAAATATAAGCTCCAAATTGATCTTCTTTTCCTACCATGAGGAGTCACTGCAGTTTCTGCCTGAGTTGATATTTCTGAAATATGGCATATCTAACCATTAATTTAATTAGGCCTCCCTCTCTGATTTAAGTTGCCATTTCATTCGTATTCTATACATGCTAATAGATTCAAGTGACTCTGAGAATTTGTCCCATAAAAATCAGTTCTATTTCAAAGGCATAAGTAATCTCTCAGTTGCTAATCTGAAACTGTCCCTGTAAAAACAGAAGTCCTCTTTTACACACAGTCTCCACTGCTCATGGTATGATTTGATATAATAGTTGATATTTCACCTAGAAGTATCAGTGTTCTAGATACACAGACGTTAGGACACTGCCCTTTAGGTGCTCTTGAAATTCACTATAACATTACTGATTAGAGATTCTTACATTTTGTAGATTCCAGATACTATATCAGTTTGCTTAATCACTACATTAATTGTATTTGGAATTAGATATACTGTTTTTTTCCAGCTGAGTTTGCTCTGGTCACAACTGCACAAGCTCCCATCTTTGAAAGCATTAAAAATACTGTGCTGACATCCTATTGTAACTTCACCAGAATTTGTAACGGTGG
Organism: Ursus arctos; assembly: GCF_023065955.2. NCBI lineage: Eukaryota > Metazoa > Chordata > Mammalia > Carnivora > Ursidae > Ursus > Ursus arctos. The sequence continues at coordinate 21,030,395 of NC_079873.1, read as the reverse complement.
CGAGACCCAAATGAACAAATCAAAGCATATAATTTTTTTTCACAGAAATAAAGAGAAATGAAGCAGTGACTTGGTAGCAAATAAAGATCTGTACTTAAATGTTGAAGGCTGTGTTCATTAGACAGATGTGGATCTTGAAAGCTCAACATCATATGCAGTGACATAATTTAGAATACTAATATGCAAACCATTTGAGTCTATTATAAAATAACATTCCAGTGAGAGGAGCAAAAATTCACAAAATAGATATGGTGGTCTAGTTCCAAATTTGACAAATATGGGTGATTCTTTCATATTATAACTCTTTTACTTCCTGTCTGTGTTCATAAAAACCACCTTTTGGGGCACCTGGGTGACTCTGTCGGTTAAGCATCCTGCCTTCATCTCAGGTCATGATCTCGGGGTCCTGGAATAGAGCCCTGTGTTGGGCTCCCTGCTCAGCAGGAAGTCTGCTTCTCACTCTCCCTCTGCTGCTCCCCCTACTTGTGGTCTCTCTCTCCCTCTCTTGCTCTGTCAAATCAATAAATAAAATCTTTTTTAAAAATTAAAAAAATAAAAACCACCTTTTGTTTTTAATATTGTTATTTCTTCAGTGACACAATGGTTACATTTTTTGATTTCCAATAAAGTTAATACAAAATATTAAAATAATGAAGTGAGGGACAAGGGAATACAAATACCATTTATCCTTGTCTATGAGAGTGTCTATGTGAAATTCCACCAGCATTTGTGTTAAAACAAAGACAAAACTACTAGGAGGCAAATGAATACATCTAAGGAGAAGAGTTCCTATCCCTCAAGACTGTTGTTGGCAACAGAACAAGGCTTATCACAAAGAGAGAGTATGTAGAATCTAACCAAGCAAGAATAGTTCTTCAGTTACTAGATGGCTAGGCAAGAAAGAGGTTGGTTCCAGAAAGTTCCGGAAAGAAAAATACATACTCGGAAGTACCATATATATGAGAATGACCTTCTTTCTCAAAGACACAAAAGCATACAGGAACTATTAGGGAATAAAAGACACTAGAGATTTAGCACCCACATTTAATATGTGGGCTTTATATGGATCCTGATTCAAACAAACCAACTATAAAAAGATATCTCTGAAATACTCAGGGAAATCTAATAAAAATCCAGTATGGGGATGCCTGGGTGGCTCAGTCAGTTAAGCAACTGATTCTTGATTTCAGCTCAAGCCATGATCTCAAGGTCCTGGGCTCAAGCCTCACACCAGGCTCCGTGCTCAGCACAGAGTCTGCTTGTTCCCCTCCCTCTGCTCCTTCCCCTGAGTTGCGCGCACTCTCTCTCAAAAAGAAAATTTAAAAATCTCAAAAAAAAAAAATTTAAAAATCCAGCATGAGGTAAGTATTAAGGACTTATTGCTAAATGTATTCAATGTAATAATAATGTATGTGGAGATATCTATATACACACAGGTCTCCATGTACGTGTATATATTTATATACTGATCGGAGATACATACTTAACTTACGGGTAAAATGATATGACGTCTGAGATTTACCTTAAGAGAGTCCAGCAAAATTAATAATAAAAAAGGTGGATTAAAGGAAGTAATAAAAGATTGGCTTAATATTCACAGATGTTGAATTTGGTTGATGGATACCTGGGCTCATTATATTATTCTTTCCAGGGTTGGAAATATTTGAAAATTTCAATAATAAATTGTCTTTTTAGCGGCACCTCGGTGGCTCAGTTGGTTAAGCGCCTGCCTTTGGTCCAGGTCATGATCCCGGAGTCCTGGGATCAAGTCCTGCATCGGGCTCCCTTGCTCAGCAGGGAGTCTGCTTCTCCCTCTGACCCTCACCCCTCTCATGCTCTCTCTCTGTCTCTCAAATAAATAAATAAATAAAATCTTTAAAAAAAAATAAATTGTCTTTTTAAAACTAAAGATTTCAATGGGTAGTCTAGCAGGCAGGGAACAATTCTGTCAGATACTAGAGCACTAGACAGAAAAGAGGATGATTCCAGAGACTGCCACTCAGGCAGAAAAACACAGAGTAATCGACAATTATGAATAGGTCGGCAAGGTCCAGAATCATGGGATTCCAACTGTCAACGTCAGCAAGAGGAATTAAATTAACTCTCGGAGCTAGAGCAGAGCCTGTTTTCTCCCTGTTCTTTTTCACGTTACTATATGAAGGGGCAGCCTGGTGTCTTCAGTGCCCGTTCTACCTAATTCCTGTCCTTTCTCAGCTACAAAGACTGGGAGACTGAGACACAAGGATTTCTACACACAATCAGACAATAAAATTCCATTTGCTCAATTAAAGGGAAGAATGAAAATTGAACTTGTAAATAAAAACATACAAAAATGCAATTCATGGTATAGGTCTATTGTGGTTATAAAGATAAAACATGGGGTTATAAAAAGAAAACAATGCAAATACTCAATATATGTTTGCTTTGCGAATTAATTCATAGAGAAGCCAGGATAGGGGGAGGAGGGAGAAGCCTCTCCTTGATCATTTTTATTGACAAAAGAAAATAAACATGGAACTTTATAAAAATCAGATCTGTCCTCTTGAGATGAACTTCATTTAGACGTCTCGTGAACACTCAATTCCAACATCATATTACACTAATTAATTTCCTCCATAAATTCACTGTAATTTTGACTTTGCTCTCTCTTTAATAACATTAACATCCCAGTCATTCAATTTCAAAATTCCAGAGAGACTTCTGACTTCCCTTCACAAACAAATCCTCTAATCAGTATTTCTTTAATTGGTCCCCTTTTTCTCCTGTGTACTGCTCCAAACCAGGCTAGGATATATCTTCAAAGACAGTCATACTTGTCTGTTTATCTGGAGATCAGCCATTTTTCCTCCTAAAACATTACTTCTTTCAACACCATTTAATTCATATACTGTACGTGTCTTGTCTATGCCATGGAGTGAAAGTGGAACGTACAGCTTAAGGGTTTCTCAACTATGAGTAAGCGACTTGCCTTGGATTTCCTTCTTTCCCACCAGATGGAAATGACAGTGACACTGAGGACCTTGGAAGATGCGGATTTAGGATGGCTGAGATGCCTCACACCCCTGCGTCCCTGGATATCCTCATGGAGCCATTGTCATCTACTTGTCCTGGACTTCTTGGTATGAAGGAGTAAAATACTTCCATCTTATTTGTGCCAATTGTTTTGAGGCGGTCTCTTTGTTAGAGTAGTTTAATCTGTGCCTTATCTAATCCATAGAAAAAGTTATTTTCAGGAGAGAAATACCATGACAAATACAGCTCAATCCAGCACTTTTTTTTTTTTAAGAAAACCAACTTTTGTAATGAAACTGTTAAATGATGAACATTATTCTATTAGATGCTGAACATTACTGAGTTCGGGGAAGATTTATTGGGCAGCAGTGTTCAGAATGGTCTCCTGCCAAAATCTCACTCTGCAGTTTGAAAAATTTAAGTCCAAATGACAAAGCGAACTTCGTACTTAGGTTACTATGGGCCTTATAAATTCAGCATGTCCAAAACTAACTGCAGCTTCTGTACTTCTACTCACGTCCCACGGACCTGAAGTTACCAAATGGCACCAATTCATCTTAAGCCCAAGGGATTCTTTTCTTTTTTTTAAAGATTTTATTTATTTATTTATTTATTTATTTATTTGAGAGAGAGAGAGAGAGAGGGAGAGGGAGTACAAGCAGGCAGAGAGAGAAGGAGAAGCAGGCTTCCCACCAAGCAGGGGGCCTGATGTGGGGCTCGATCCCAGGACCCTGGAATCATGACCTGAGCCAAAGGCAGACACTTAACCAATGGAGCCACCCAGGTGCCCCAACCCAAGGGATTCTATCACTAAAGGGAAGAAGGTTATAATGGATATGGGGGAGACTAGCAATCTCTGTCCAATTTTTTTTGCCAAATAGACTTCATATTTGTAACCATGCATTCAACTGGCTCTATGTTCCCATGTCACGTTACTTTTCAAGGATCACTGAAGGGATTCAGCTGAGTTTCTAAAGTGCACTCCATGCTTTCCCAGCTCTTCAAAGCCTGATAGAGATATTTTGGGAATATTACTTGTTTATGTTCAAATCTCACCCACCAAAATCCTGCCAATTATTTAAGACCCAGGCCAAATTCTGCTATCAGGAAGCTCTGGAGATCCTTTTGACTTCAGCCCAATCACATATCCATCCATGCAATGAATACAGGCATCATCTCTATGCCAAGCTTTGGATTAAGATGTAGGATATTTGAAGTGAATAAGAACATGTTCTTGCCTAGATGGCGTCATTCTTGCCCTCTCTATCTCTTTGTTTCATTTAATTTGCTAGTTGTTACGCTCTATACTTAACTGGAATTAATTGTTCACATGGTCAATTTTTAGTTCATCAATTCCTTGGGGCTAGAAAACACACCTTGATTTTTTTTCACCCCCTATTAGAGGCCTCTGTGTAACAAAAGACATCGCCTATTACATAGTCACAGAGTCAATCAGCTGAAAAAGAATCAATGAAAGTATAAATCATATTGTCAGTATCCTCTAAAGCATCTCTTATACTAAAGTTCTGTGATTCACTACTTTCCAAACTGACTTGGATTCATAAGGAACCACATTATCTTCTTTTAAATCTGTTATTGCTCCCCAAATCCAAGTAGGCTTTGTGGTTTAAATCTAGAAATATTTTTCAATCAGATAGCTTCTGAGAGAGTATAAAATAGATACTTCAAAAGAGAATAAGCTGGGCTTCTGGCACTTTAAATACAGACATGTCTTTCTTAGTTCTCCTGACATTTCATTAAAATTATAGTACATGGAATAGAAAAGCCTAAGGCTCCCAAACCATGGGAGTAGAGTTATCAACAGACAAGCAATGATAACAAATATCTGTAAAAAAGTCAGCATATCCAGGAGTGGTGTTAATAACTCAGCAAAACCATTTGCAACCAAAAATACCATGGAATGGGTACAGTCTACGGCTCTGAAGAAATCAGTAACTCAGAGAGGCCAAGTAAAATAAGAGGGCAAGAATGAGAATTTGTGCTGATAACAGATTAATCAGAGTCAGTATTTCTCCCTACCCCTATAGCTGCCTCCTTTTGATTCTCATTAAACAAACCAACCAACCAGCCATGGTACTTAGGTATTTACCACATCTCCCCGACTCTTTTCTTCCCTGGAAAGAGTGAGTACACCCCAGGAGGTTGGTGCAGGGAGTTTTGGCACTACAGCCAAACAGCTCTCCAAGTGAAGAATCAGCTTGTACTAGGACAAAAGAAGAGAGGTCCCTGGGTAGTGGAGAGAATCCAATGGAAGGAAAAGACATTAAGAAGGAGTCTTTAGACAATACTGAAAGTATGATAAGAGAATTTTCTGGATTTAAAAAAATCCATTTGAATTTGACATTGTAAACTTATCACACTGTCATAGGGGCTGTAACATTGAGCCAGTTAGAGAACAAACTACTATTCTAGCACACTGCTAGAATCAATACCAAACAATAATCAGCCGATCAAAATACTGCATAAGAGACATCTATGGATGCATAACAAATTACCCCCAAATCCAGTGATTTCAACAATAAACGCTGGCTCTCCCGTGGTCTCTGTAGCTCTGGAATTTGGGAACAGCTGGGTGAGAGGTTCTGGCTTGCCATTTGCCATGAAGTAGCTACCAAACGGTTGGCCAGGGCTGCAGTCATCTAAACTTGACTGGAGCTGGAGGAGCCAATTCGAAGACAGCTCACTCACATGGCTGACAAGCTGGTATGAACAATGGCTAGAGGTCTCAGTCCCTCTCCATGAGCACCTCTCTCCAGAGCTGCTTGACTGTCTTCTTGATGTGGTGTCTGGCTTCCACCCAGAGCAACTATGACAGTTAACTGTATGTGTCAACTTGGCTGGGCCAGGAGGTGCCTAGAAATTTGGTCAAACATTACCCTGGGCGAGTCTATGACGGTGATGTTGGCTGAGATTGACACTTCAATTGACAGACTGTGTAAAGCAAATTGCCCTCCGTGATGTGGATGTACCTCTTTCAGTCCACTGATGGTTTGAATAGAACAGAAATGCTGACCCTCCCCAGAGTAAGAGAGAATTCTTCCTGCCTGATAGCTTTTGAACTGGGACATTAGAATTTTTCCTGCTTTCTGACTCAAACTGAAACATTAACTCTTCTAGGGTCTTAAGCCTAAGAGGCCTTCAGATTGGAATGACACCATCAACTCTCCTGGATCTCCAGCTTGCCAATTTACCCTGCAGATCTTAGAATTTGCCAGACTCCATAAGGCATAAGCTTATTCCTTACAATAAATCTCTTTTACACACACACACACACACACACACATATATATAATTATATTATATTTATTATATTATACTATATTATATACCTATTGGTTCTGTTTCTCTAGAAAACCCTAATACAACAAAGGATCCAAAAATTCACTTAGAATAATGGAAAATGGAGGTTAAAAATATTTGAGAGGGAGGAAAAAACGAGTGGAAGAATTTAGATTACTGATATAAAACTGACATGGCAGGAGCAGAAAGAGGTTATGGGATATTGTTAATAAGCTGATTGCATATCACCAATCAGGAAAGCTGTAGATAAACCAGAAAATTAATAAATAAAAAATTATCATATAATAATAATATTTTGAAATAGTACTGTAGCCATAAAAAGAATTGAAAGCAGAAATTTCTCAAACTCTTTATGGGGGGCAAGGGGGTAGCACACGGATGGGATGATTGAGGGCAGGAGATCAGTGATTATATTATAAACCTATCTGTCCCGCAGATTGGTTTTAAAACGTAAACATATACATGTATAACTTGGGCAAAATTTGTAAACAGTGACTTTTCTAAGAATGAATAAAATTATTTTTGAGAAAACTAAACAAATCATCAAAAAAGGTTATAAAGCCTCATTTTCTTTATGTAAAACTTTTATTTCCTATTATTGAAGAGCTGATTGCCAGAGCTGTCCTCGGCTTTCTGAGAGCAAATAGCAGTCATGTATATCATCCAGATAGGATCATTCATAAAAAGAACATTTGATCATTCAAAATGCCAAGCAGCACAGGAAACCTTTCATATGAATCAATACATTCTATCTTCAAAGAGGTTATTTTGTAACTTGTCCAGGGCTCACAGGTAGTAAATGACAGACTAAAGAATCAAATACCTATCTGTGAATATAGAGCAGATGCTCTGAATCTACCGCCTCGAAAAGAAAATTCGGAAAGGCGCAAAGGGGCTAGAAAGAGGGAGCAGTTGTAAAAAGATGTAAAGAATGGAACGTTCTGGGGAAAATAATGACTAACACTCACGTGTCCTCCTTCCTCTCCCCTGAATCCTTCGCGTACCTCCTGCCAAAAGAATGTTTCTAAAACCAAATTATGAGTATTCCCAGTCCAGACTCCCATACTGCCATATGTCTAACTACCCTTCTCTTGCTCTGCTGTATAAAAGGTGCCTCTTTATGTATCTGCCTCCCAAACCAGACTGTAAGGTCCTTACGGAGCTATCCCCTTTAGGTCTGTATCTTAATGTCTAGCCGCGTATCTTGTGCATAGCCTGCACTCAATAAAGGCTGGCTGGATTATTAGAACAATTATGTTTATGCTCAGACTGCCCAAGATATCCTTATTCAATAAGCGTTTATTTAGTGCATGATATGCCAAGTACTGAGGCACAGTTATTGTCCTTGGAAAGTTTACAATTTAGATGCAGAGGAACTCACATGAAAACAAATAAAAAAATCAGTAAAGAAACCACTGTGATAAGGCAGGCAGCACAAGTCCTACTTGTTCAGTACTTGTTGTTCAGTACTGGGGGAAGGAGTTAGAGAAAGAAAGAAACTGTATTTAAATATCAGTGGGCAAACGGAGTTAAAAGGTAGTGACAGTGCTACTTTCAGGTTCTGAGGAAACTGCAAATCCCATTTTGATATGACCTTAGCAGGCAGGACACCTACTGGACAGTGTCCCCTTAAGTCACACCATTGAGTCGATACAGGAACAAATAATTATGGAGGTTCTATATATCTGTCATCGTGATTCATAGGCACCATGTTGGGATACGGTGAATCTTGCTTTCATGTGCCCTTTGGTTCTTCCTGTCCTCCTGGAAACATAGTTTAACAAGAAATAAATTCTGGTTTGATCAGTTGATAGGGTTTTTTTTTTTTTTTCCATTTTTATTTGCGCAGCTATCCTTGGAGAAAAAGTCCACAGAGTAGTAAACTGTGTGTTTAGCTGTATTCAAGCTACCTGGCACTCTTCTGAAATAGAAGGCAATGAATACGAATGACGGTCTCTAGTGCTGTTTTCTCCAATCAGCAGGGGGTGACTAACATGAAGTCTCAAGAATAGACTTTATGACAATCCCAAACAGGAAAAAATAAAATTCAAAGCCAAATCCACTGAAAATTGAACAACCTTCTTGACAAATATAATCACGTTCCCTAACTTTACATACACAATTTAGTTGGACACCAATATCAAGACCAATACTGTACTAATTAGCCAGATTAAAGATAACATGAAAATTTCACTGTGACTAAGGAAGTCAGTTTTAATTATGTGGAGTTAATTTTAATAGGATTCCCAAACAACCTGAATTATACAGTAGATTCATGATATGTCTTGGTCAATCACATGCTTTTAAATCTTGTTATCTATATCACAAACATTTCATGCTCTTCCTTAGACTCCAAATTAATTCTATTGACTTATCTTACCCCAGTTTCTCAAAAATTCCCAAGATATTTTTTGATATTTATAATCATTTAGTCCAATTTAAACTGTTATCACCAAAAAGTCCAATTTCGTACTTTGATTATATCTAAAAAGTTGGATTTTCCCCCCATGGTCTTCAGCTAAAGCTTTTTTCATGCCACGAGTTACACAGGAGCCTGCCTCTACACTGGCAGTCTTAAAATAATAGTAACTCTAAAGCAGCTTTACCAGTCACTTAGTAGAAGCACACACCGCTTAGCATTCTCTCCACCTTTCTCTTCTCCTTCACCTACTTACAATCTAAGGAGGCTTATGAAGTGTGCCTTCAGTGTGCAACAGCCTCCCACCCAGTCCCCAGATGTGAAATAAGGAAACTCTGTGATGGGCTTCAGGACACGCCCCTTCCCCAATATGGCACCCGGGCATATTGAAGATCTTAAGCTGAAGGAATTCTAGAAAATGGCACAGGCAGGAAGGTCACTCTGACCTCACCTCTTGCCCTTCTCAGAAACAGGTCATAAAAGTCCCATGTGAAAGGCACCCTCCCTGCATCAGGAGGAAAGAAGACATTCTTATCACCAGACACAGGGAACTGCGGGCTGAGAAACCTGTACAAAGAAACCTTGTTAAACTAATTCTTATCACCCTTACCTTCCTTATTACTTCGCCATTTAAGACCCCAGCCCAACGGCCTGTCTTGTCAATTCTTCACACATGTATTGTTTCTCTCTAAAAGGTGTAAAAGCTTCCTGCTCTGGTCACTTCTCCGGGTCTTTATTCCCTTGTGAAACCTGCATGTACAGGTAAAGATTCAATAAAAATTGTATGCTTTTCTCCTGTTAATCGGTTTTTTGGTTTAATTTTCAGACCCACCCAGAGGCCCTAAAAGGGTGAAGGAAAACGTTTTTCTCCTCTACAGTTGGTAATACAAAATGCTATAAGGATTGGTGAAGTCCAAGACAATAGAAAAAAAAATCCACTGATCATTTTAAGTGGTATCTTGTTGTACTTTAACCTGCTAAATTAAAACTATAGAAATATATCTCTTAGAAAAACAGAAATGGAAGGAAAACTTCCAAAGTCATTGTACGAGGCCAGCATTACTTAATCCCAAAACAAAGACCCCACCAAAAAGGAGAAATACAGACCAATATCCCTGATGAACATGGATGCAAAAATTCTCACCAAAATACTAGCCAATAGGATCCAACAGTACATTAAAAGGATTACTGACCACGACCAAGTGGGATTTATTTCTGGGCTGCAAGATTGGTTCAACATCCGCAAATCAATCAATGTGATACACTACATTAATAAAAGAAAGGACAAGAACTATATGATCCTCTCAATAGATACAGAAAAAGCATTTGACAAAGTACAGCGTCCTTTCTTGATTAAAACTTCACAGTGTAGGGATAGAGGGTACATACCTCGATCTCATAAAAACTGTCCATGAAAAACCCACAGCGAGTATCATTCTCAATGGGGAAAAACTAAGAGCTTTTCCCTTAAAGTCGAGAACATGGTGGGGATGTCCACTATCACCACTGTTTTTCAACATAGTACTAGAAGTCCCAGCCTCAGCAGTCAGATAACAAAAAGAAATAAAAGGCATTCGAATCAGCAAAGAAGTCAAACTCTCACTCTTTGCAGATGACATGATACTCTATGTGGAAAACCCAAAAGAGTCCACCCCAAAATTGCTAGAACTCATACAGGAATTCAGTAAAGTGGCAGGATATAAAATCAATGCACAGAAATCAGTTGCATTTCTATACACCAACAATGAGACAGAAGAGAAATTAAGGAGTCAACCCCATTTACAATTGCATCCAAAGCCATAAGATACCTAGGAATAAACCTAACCAAAGAGGCAAAGGATCTGTACTCAGAAAAGTACAGAACACTCATGAAAGAAATTGAGGAAGACACAAAGAAATGGAAAAACATCCCACGCTCATGGATTGGAAGAAAAAATATTGTTAAAATGTCTATGTTACCTAGAGCTATCTACACATTCAAAGCAATCCCTATCAAAATACCATCAACTTTTTTCACAGAACTGGAACAAATAATCCTAAAATTTGTACAGAACCAGAAAAGACCCCAAATAGCCAGAGGAATGTTGAAAAAGAAAACCAAAGCTGGTGACATCACAATTCTGGACTTCAAGCTGTATTACAAAGCTGTAATCATCAAGAAAATATGGTACTGGCACAAAAACAGACACATAGATCAATGGAACAGAACAAGGAATCCAGAAATGGACCCTCAACTCTATGGTCAACTAATCTTTGACAAAGCACTAAAGAATATCCAATGGAAAAAAGACAGTCTCTTCAACAAATGGTTTTGGGAAAACTGGACAGCCACATGCAGAAGAATGAAACTGGACCATTTCCTTACATCATACAAAAAAAAAAAAAAAAAAAAAGACTCAAAGTGGATGAAAGACCTCAATGTGAGACAGGAATCCATCAAAATCCTTGAGGAAAACACAGACAGCAACTTCTTTAACCTCGGCTACAGCAAGTTCTTGCTAGGCATGTCTCCAAAGGCAAGAGAAACAAAGGCAAAAAATGAACTATTGAGGAGCGCCTGGGTAGCTCAGTCGTCAGGCGTCTGCCTTCAGCTCAGGTCATGATCCCAGCGTTCTGGGATCGAGCCCTGCCTCAGATTCCCTGCTCAGTGGGAAGCCTGCTTCTCCCTCTCCCACTTGCCCTGCTTGTGTTCCCTCTCTCACTGCCTCTCTCTCTCTGTCAAATAAATAAATAAATAATCTTAAAAAAAAAAACTATTGGGACTTCATCAAGATAAAAAACTTTTGCACAGCAAAGGAAACAGTTGACAAAACCAAAAGACAACTGACAGAACGAGAGAAGATATTTGCAAATGACATAACAGATAAAGGGCTAGTATCCAAAATCTATAAAGAATAAATCAAACTCAATACCCAAAGAACAAATCCAATCAAGAAATGGGCAGAAGACATGAACAGACATTTCTCCAAAGACATCCAAATGGCCAATAGACATATAAAAAGTGCTCAACATCACCTGGCATCAGGGAAATACAAATCAAAACCACAATGAGATACCACCTCACACCTGTCAGAATGGCTAAAATGAACAACTCAGGAAACAACAAATGTTGGCAAGGATGCGGAGAAAGGGGAACCCTCTTACACTCTTGATGGGAATGCAAGCTGGTGCAGCCACTTTAGAAAACAGTATGGAGGTTCCTCAAAAAGTTGAGAATAAGAAGGTATTATGCTAAGGGAAATAAGTCAATCAGAGAAAGATAATTATCATATGATCTCACTGATACGTGGAGTTTGAAAAACAAAGCAGAGGATCATAGGGAAAGAGGAGATAAAATGAAACAAGAGAGGGAGACAAACCATAAGAGACTCTTCATCATAGGAAACAAACTGAGGGTTGCTAGAGGGGAGGGGGCTGGAAGAATGGGGTTACTGGGTGATGGACATTAAAGAGGACGTGTGATGTAATGAGCACTGGGTATTATATAAGACTGGTGAATCACAGACTTGTACCTCTGATACTAATAATACATTATATGCTAACTGAATTTAAATTAAAAAATAAAAAAAGAAATATCATCAAGGATGTTGATCAATAAATTTTGTGAGTAGAAACCCATCTTATATTGTTTCCACTTTTATGATAATCACCTCTACCACTGAAATTCATCCCCTGCAGTTACGCTCACCAATTGTCTGACCATTTCATGTAGCCATTTTCCAAATTCAAACTTTGTATTAATTCACTCAGTTCTTCTGGGAAGCCAAAATGCATGAGAGTAAGATCAACAGTGGTTCATGTACTATGGACTCATTCGAAACACACAGCCAATCACTGGGCAAGGATAGAAAATGCCTGCTGTTTTCCAGGCACTATTCTTGTCATTGACAAAAGACCCATGAAATTTCATCATGAAAGACTTCTTTGGAGAAGAGGAGTTTTTTGGTTTCGTTTTGCTTGCAGAGTTGGTGTTCACAAATATATTACAGAAACTATTTTAGTGGAAAATAATCTTTAATAAGTTGATGTGAAAATATTATTGCAGTGTAAAGCATTTAGCATGGAACGAGGATCTCAGGCAGGAACAACCTTTCATATCATATGATAGACTGGTACATTACAGAAAGAGGTCTTAGATTTTGAGATGTGCTTCCCTGTAAAAAATGCATAGTTTTTAAAAGCACTTAGTATTAGAAAAGTCAGTTAAATTTGAAATGATATTTAAATATAAGGGCAAACAGCTCGTGATTTACATAAACATTTGGAGAAATTGCCTGCGAATAGTTCTTCTGTCCTCTTCCCTGACTCCCCTAAGGTTAAACCATCAAGCCTGACCTGACCACCTTAGTGAATAACAATCGATGTGGAAAATAAGAGTTTAGTGGGGAGTCTAAAAATATTCCTTTCATAAAAGCCAGAACTACATTTCCAGGACACGGACCTAGAAAGTGCATTTCTTTGTTTCTCCTTTCCCTATTTTCTCTGTCTCACTAGTGATTTGGTTAATTAACACTTCACCCAAGGATTACATCTCTTAGAGGTTCAGAGGAGTGTGAAATTGCCCTCCTGGCAATGACAAGGATGAAGGAATATCCCAGTCTCTTAGCTATTACTCTACATCTGGATTGAAAATGCAATATTTTAAAGAACACTTTCTCTAGGAACAGAGAAATATTATTCTATGACAGTGACTCTCGAAGTGTGGTCTTCACATCAGTAGAATCACCGCCGTTTAGGAACTTGTTAGACATGCAAATTAGCAAGCCCCCTTCCAGACTTACTGAATCAGAATCCTTGGAGCTAGGGCCCAGTCACCTGTAATTTGATAAACCCCCAAACTGAACCTGATGATGGATAAAGTTTGAGAATCATTGGTCTTTGCAGCTCCCTCATTATTTCTGCACATGAATATATTATTTAGTGATACAGGAAGACTTAGGTTAAATTTGTGATTAGTAATATAAATCTGAAATCATCACCTTCAGAAGTTAAACAGACTAGTTCAAGGCCGCAGGTCTTCATCAATGTTTTATTTCACTACAGAGCATGTAGGTCTGTTTGGCACAAAAACGACTAATTATCTTAGTAGATCCAAAAGGGAGGAAATGCCAGCTGAAATGTGGCAGTACTTGTTTGAACAAAGGCTCCCAGTGAAAGAAAGTACTCAGTAGTTTTAAATACCATCATATTCATTCTTGAAATATTGCTTTATCTTTAAAAGAGTTGGTTTATTTAAAGTTTTTTGTTTCCTTGTCCCTATCTTATGTTACAGTCATCTCAACGAGCACAGTTGCTGCTGTGGTTTTACAATGTTTGTGCTATTTCTTCCAGATAAGGCTAATTTGTCAGGAGAATTGCTAGTTGTGATACCAAGACAACACTGCTGGTGAAGAGGAAGTAGGAGTTCCCGAATGAGGCTACAGCAACCTTTTTCATGACACATCTCCAAAGGCAAGAGAAACAAAAGATAAAATGAACTTGTGGGACTTCATCAAGATAAAAAGCTTCTGCACAGCCAAGGAAACAGTCAAAAAAAACTAAGAGGCAGCCCACGGAATGGGAGAAGATATTTGCAAATGATACTACAGATAAAAGACTGGTATCCAAGATCTACAAAGAACTTCTCAAACTCAATACGTGAGAAACAAATAAACAAATCAAAAAATGGGCAGAAGATATGAACAGACACTTTTCCAATGATGACATAAAAATAGCTAACAGACACATGAAAAAATGTTCAAAATCATTAGCCATCAGGGAAATTCAAATCAAAACCACACTGAGATACCACCTTACGCCAGTTAGAATGGCAAAAATGGACAAGGCAAGAAACAACAATTGTTGGAGAGGATGTGGAGAAAGGGGATCCCTCCTACATTGTTGGTGGGAATGCAAGTTGGTACAGCCACTCTGGAAAACAGTGTGGAGGTCCCTTAAAAAGTTAAAAATGGAGCTACCCTATGATCCAGCCATTGCACTACTGGGTATTTACCCCAAAGATACAGACGTAGTGAAGAGAAGGGCCATATGCACCCCAATGTTCATAGCAGCAATGTCCACAATAGCTAAATTGTGGAAGGAGCCGTGATGCCCTTCAACAGATGACTGGATTAAGAAGATGTGGTCCATATATACAATGGAATATTATTCAGCTATGAAAAAGAACGAGTTCTCAACATTTGCTGCAACATGGACAGCACTGGAGGAGATAATGCTAAGTGAAATAAGTCAAGCAGAGAAAGAATTATTATATGACTTCTCTCATCTATGGAACATAAGAACTAGGAAGATCGGTAGGGGAAGAAAGGGACAAAGAAAGGGGGGGTAATCAGAAGGGGGAATGAAGCATGAGAGACTATGGACTCTGAGAAACAAACTGAGGGCTTCAGAGGGGAGGGGGGTGGGGGAATGGGATAGACCGGTGATGGGTAGTAAGGAGGGCGCGTATTGCATGGTGTACTGGGTGTTATACGCACCTAATGAATCACTGAACTTTACATCAAAAAAAATAAATAAATAAAAATTAAAAATTAAAAAAAAATAATAAAAGCAGAATTTTATCCCTATTGTCCCAATTTCCCAGGCTAGAAAGTGGGGCTCCTTTCCCTTTTTTCCATCACCCTCCACACCTGCTCTGTCATCAGCTTCCACAAATCCCTTCTCAACCCCCTCCACTCACCTTCCTCATTTTGATTCCTTTGCCACTGTAGCAACTGAGATGCTAATCATCTTTCAACAGGATGAGTCTAAATTCAGGGACACAGAAAAGATTACCGTATCTATAACAAGCCAATTCTTTCACAGCAGCTAATTGTCATTCTAGCTTCTAAAGTGCTTTCAAGCACTTACTGCTCCTGTAATCCTAAATGAGCTGAATGGGAAAACCAACTAGTGGAGGACTGTGGTGGTTCTGTTCTTTTAAAAACCTCCCCTGCCCACTACCTCCCCACCCTGCCCAGCTACATACTACATAATGATTATAATAATTCATTCACTCAACTTTTTTTTTTTTTGATGCTGTTATCTGTCAAGAGCTGTCTTAAGCATAAAGGCCACAATAGTCAACAGAGACAAAAAACAGAGACTTTGCTTGTAAAATTCATCATCTAATGACAGCAAGGTGTGGAGAGAGACATATCATTATATCTATATCTACAGCTACATCCAACTATATGTGTATCTAGCTATCCTTCTGTCTAGCTATTTTAGACAGAACGGTCAAGGTAGTCCTCTGATGTAGCGACGTTCGAACAAAGACATGAATGAAGTGATTGAGGAAGCCATATTGCTACATGAGGAAACAGTGTTCCAATATAGCAACTGCAGTCAACTGGGGGAAACAGAGGAGGCTGGTATAACTTGAGGTAAGGAAAGGGCATGGGGATGAAAATGAGGCCAGAGGTAGCCAGGGACCATGCAGATTATTTTAAGGAATACAGATTTTACTTTAATTGAGATGAGAGACTCTTAAAGGTTTTGAGAAGAGAGGTGACATATTGTGACTGGTATTTTAAAAGGATGACCCTACTTACCAGGAATTGAAGCAAGGAGACCATTTAGTAGACAATTTGCAATAAACCCAGTAAGATTGATCAAATGATGAAGATTTGATGAACCAGGGTGATGGGGTGGCGGTGGTGGTGTTTTCTATTAGATTGAATGTGGGGAGTGAGAGGAAGGAAGGAGTTCAAGATAAACACAATGGTTTTAGGCCTAAGGAAATTAAAGATGGAGTTACCTTTTACTGAGAAAGGGAAAGCCACAGAAGGAGAAAACTCGGTGGGGATAGGGGTTGATGTGGTTGGGGAAAATAAGAGATTAGCTTTGGATTTCCTTTCTCAGACATCTAGAAATCAAAGTAAAAAAAAAAAAAAGTAATAAATTTTTGGAGTCATCAATTCAGGTGGGAGATTTAAAAAACATTTATCTCAAATCACATTCTTGTCAAGAATCACACACCTTGTTGTATAGCGTTTTTCAGTATTATTGTCCTTATTACAAATCAAGGGCTGCTCATTTTTTTAAAGGTTTTATTTATTTATTTGAGACAGAGAGAGAAATTGAAAGAACAAGTGGGAGGAGGGGCAGAGGGAGAGGGAGAAGCAGACTCCCTGCTGAGCAGGGAGCCCAACAGGGTGCTTGAACCCAGGACCCCAGGATCATGACCTGAACCGAAAGTAGACACCTAACCAACTGAGGCACTCAGGTGCCCCAAATGCTGCTTGTTCTTCAAAAATAAAACATACAGATATAGAAAAGGAAACCAAATATTACTATCACCTAATCTTTTCAAAAGTAACCCTTGTCAACATCTGAATGTATATATTTCCAAACTGTACAGATGTGTACATATATTACATATATATTAGTTTAAACCCTATGAAACTACAGCTATCCAATCATTTTGACCTAAAAACACTTATTTCAGCCTCATATACAGAGATATTAACACTATGAAAACAGAAATATGCAAAGTACATTTATCTATGCAGTTATAAGATGCTATATTTCAATTGATTGTTTCAGTTGATTCTCTTACGTTGCCTGTGCTGGGACAAAGCTGGAGTAACAGACCAAGAATTACAGTGAAAGGAAATAGGTAGTGCAAAAAACCTGAAAAATTCTACAAAATACAATATAACTGTAAAGCATTAAGGGTTACAAAATGGCCCCAGGCTATACCAAAATCATCAACAGACAAAACACTCAGGACTAATTAGTATTTATTTTTTACGATGATTTTAACCAAAATTTATTGATTACCTTATGTTCAGCCAAAATTATTTTGATTGTATTATATATTCACACAAGCCATCTAGATCCCGTCCTAAAACCCCTAAAAATGCTAAAGCCAAAGCTCTACGTGAAACATTTAAAAACTTTGAATTTTTCAACAGATTCTCCACCAGGGCACACCAAAACTGAAAATGACAGTGGTCATGGCCAACATAAGCCATAAAAACATAACCTAGAATGGATGATCTCCATTCTAAGCCATCAAACAGAGTACTATCTTCAAATTCTTTTACCCAATGACATAACGTAATAAATCTTTCATTGTAGTGTGGCTCTCTAGGGAGTCCATACCCTTCTAGTTCTCCCTAGATATACCTTTATTTTTCTGTTGAGGACTGTAGCATAAATATAGCAAAACCCTTTAATTTACTTTAAAGCATTTTAATTGTGGTAATTGAATTCTGCATGATTGTGATTACTAAGTTACACATTCATTCAGCTCAGTGGTGTTTTTATAACATTTTGTGCAACAACAGCATTAAACAAATTGGGTAACATTGGTTGGTGGTTAACCATGATGCTGATGAGATTGAGCTGATAGGTTTAATACTTCCCAGAATTAATTCAGGGACAAAGTAAATAATCTTAGCTGTGTCTATCATTGGTCTTGGGGAGAGCTGGAGAAATTATGTGTAAGCCAGCACATCTCTGTTTCATAAAAAATTACCCACAGTAGGTATCTCAGAGTTATTTGAGGATCAAATGTAAGATCACAGCTTGCGAAAGTATAAACCATAAAGCACTAAATAAATTTAAGAGGTTATTGTAGTGACAAGATACAGCTAGCAAATGTATCAGAAGAACACGTTCTTTCAAGTTCAGTCTTTTGTTGTTTACTGCTGTAGGTATTGTAGGTTTTGTTTTGTTGTTGCTTTATAAATGAAAAGAAAAATAAAAAAAACCCTTGAATGTACTGTAAGGCAAGGAGAAAATAACTTCCAAAAACTCACAAAGTTTTAGTCTTTTCTTGAAATGATACTTGTCATATAGAGATTACAAGGCTGCTAGACAATGATGGATTTTTTTTCTTTTTATATGCTCAATTAAGATTATAAAATTCCTCTGAACTACAATTGAAATTACAGACAACGGTTTGCCATTATTTCTTAAAAGAGCCATTACATCGCGATGAGTTTTCACTAACAAAACTCCTATTTTTTAATACTGGAACTTTGTTTATTTTAAGATGCAATTCTCTCAGTTACAGATTGAAAAAAAAAAACCAGCTTTCTGATAGGTTAATATAAATAATATAAACAAATAAAGAATAAAAATGATTTTCCCTGGGAATTCATATAAGACAAAACTCAAGTAGTAAATTCTATTATGGAAAATTTAATAAGTTCCTTCCAAAAACTAAATTTTATAAATTTGTTAATATGTCTACTTCTAATTTAAAACATCGTTTTTTCAACGTTTACAAAGTAGGAAAACAAATGTGTTTGGCATGTCAGCTTATTTTAAAGAACTAAAATCCATAATCCAAGAGGCATTACCCACGACCCAACCTGGAAAAGAATATTGGCACAAACATATGGTAAAGTGAAAGTAGCTTGAAATTGGTGGAGTCAAGGCTAAGGGATTATCCGAGATGGAAGAGAGGGCCAGAGATTGAGTACGGCTGCAACTCCGCTTCCAGGAGTGGGGGAAGAATTAGCTGCAAAGGCACAGACTGCATCCTTCACTGATACTGGGACAGTTACCTACCTGATAAAATCAAGGACGCAAAGGTGCCTTGTATTGTTCTGTGTACTTCAGAAATGAAGTTTTGAATTATGCCACCAAGCAAATTATTATGACAAATTGAGGTTTTATCCGAAGGTAAAGGGAAAATAAAATGTGTAATGAAACAAACTTAAATAATACTATATACAACTGCATGACTAGTTGTAGCGAAGATAACTATAGTCATTATACATCTTATTAATATCAACTCTTTCATCTTCTTCTTTTACTAGTTTATATATAAAGTATTTGCTGATTTACCTTATTATTTGAAATGTTAAAAGATATCATAAAAGGATAGTGACTGAGCTAATAAAGGAGCATATATCACTCAGAGATGGATAAGAAATGTTTATGGGCAGGGAGACCATATAATTTATTACCCTAACTGGGAGAATATTAAATTCAAAAGGGATGCTAAAATAACAAACAATATAAATTTTTACACATTTGATTTATTTATGTCAGTGAACCTAAGAAAGAGTCCTGCTCAAAAATTATTTTCCAAAATAATTTCTAAGAAATCATGTATCTGCATATATTAAACCAAACAATCCCCTTATTCATATTCTGAACATTAAAATGTAAGATAGGTGTGATGATTATTATTATATATCTATAAACTTTTATCAGGTATTTAACTATATATGTTTCTAGTAATGTATCATTAGTATTATCCTAAAGAATTTTTCCAATGTTGACTTGCTTTTAATTTTTTTTCAAAAAATCATTTGCAACTTCCTCAAAGTTGCATCTGATGGCTAATAAACTCTAACTTGTTGACAACTTCAAAAGCCTCCTCTCTCCAGGCATTAATAATGTTAATTGAGGAGAGTGTCTCTGTACAGGTGGCAAGGTGTCTGCTAAGCTTGACCTAATTCTGCTAAATGGAGGCTATTCCCAGGACTATTTTTTCATAATGAAAGGTGTAAATATTTAATGTCGAATATCTTATTTTTGCACCCATACTGAATAACTTTGATAAATATGCTCCCGAGGGGCTTCTACGTAGGATGCTTTTTGAATATTTCACTGGGCTTAGATGCCACAGAGCCAGATTCTTTCCATTTCTCTCCTTTTCAGGACAGAATGTAAATTTCCCCAATTAAAAATATGAACTCCATCCAAATGACCACGTGCGAAGACTGAAAAGCAAATACAATGCTGTGAGTATTAGGCAAGTTATCTATCCTACAGTAAAACAGTGACTGGGACAGTTGTGGCGCCTGCATAGGATGGATTATCTCATGGTCTTGTGTTTCTTGACATTCAAACGGCATAGTAAAATGTGTGCAGTGCAGGCTTTCAAGAGAAACAACCTGTGGTCGTATTTAATACTTTCATACCTTCGTTATGATGCATAAGTTGTTTAACCAAGACTCAGTTCCTTCTTGTGGAAAGATGGTCATAATTACAGCACTTATCTTACAGGCTTTCTTCTGAATGCTAAAGAAGGTAATGGATAGAACATTGGTAGCGCAATGGCTGGCCCTAGTGGGGATCACGAAAATTAGCCACTGTCATTAACTGAAAATGTTGTAAAGAGCATATTTCCTTTTTGTAAAAGAGTATTCACGTCCAAAAAAAAAAGTATTCACATACATAAAAAGTAGTTATCTCTGAGTCTTGGAGTTACAAGTAATTTTCAGACTTTGCTTTCCTCTGTTACTTAATTTTACAGTAGAGAAGAATAAAATATATCATTTAAAAATTCATTTGGAAACTCATGAAAATGGAGACTTTCATAAAATGACGAAAATAATTTCTATGAGGATTATTAGTAGTGTTTAATTTGGAGTACTGGGGACTATGAGAAATGTTTTACATTTCCTTTATATTTTCCCAATTAGCTGTATTTATAAAAAGAAGGAGTAAATAGGAAATTTCTTAATATATTAGCTACTTCATTTGAAAAGGCACTTAATTTATCTTTTCATTTTATTAAAGAGATAAACTGGCTGTCAAATGAATACAATAAAAAAGCCATGTATACTGCAATCCAAAAGGGTGAAACACCTTATTGTGCTTGTGGAATTTAACTCAATAAGAGATTCTGGATTGACCTGAATGAATGGTCAGCCATCTAAATGTCCTCTAACTTGTATAGGTTCCTGAGACCATTTGGAAAGATAAAGGCGCAAATGCCAATAAACTTGTTTCCTTATCTGTAAACTAGGGAAAAGGAATCATGTGAAGCGCCACCACAGGATTGTTTTGAATATCACGGAACACAGACAAAGGTCCTGATAAAACAAATATCCTTTGCAAATAGAAAGCATTTTTTATCACGGAGATCATCACATATGTGTTCTATCATCTTAAAAAACTGAAAGCAGACCAAAAATTAGTAATCAAGAATGAAAAGAACCCTATCTGGATGAGTTAGGATAAAGATTCACCTCCATCACAAAGATAAAAACATCCACAAGCAGTACGAAGTCTATTTCATTCTCATGCTAGTTCCGCATCTCGACTGCAGGTGTGGTCTGGCTCGGAGCCATCAAGACACTCAACGGTAAAGGCGCCTTTGGCATTGGCGCCGTGCTACCCCCTGGCACACAGTCCTCCTCCTCACAGTCATAGCCTTCTGCTCTCCTGCATTTGGCTTCCAGCTTGTGTGAAGAGACAATAGAAGAAAGCCAGATTAAGCAAAAATTGCTTATGCTCCTATTTCATTAGCAAGAATTCAGCTAAATGGCCATATGTGGCTGCAAAGGAGGCTGGGGACTACGGTCTCCAGTTGGGGTGCCCTATTTAATCAGGGAGAAAGGTATAACAGATTTGGAGGGGCAACTAGCAGTCAAATACATCTCCTTACAGAGCACATGGGGCCACTTAAAACCACAGCATCCAGTAGTAAAACTTGAAGGAATTTCCGGGAATTCATGATTAAATTCGCTTAGCGCCTAAGTCATGCTGTTTATCTTTCACTATGCACAGGTTTTCTTTATCCTACAAGCGATACTTAAGCATAAGACAAAAAAAAAAAAAAAAAAAAAAAGAATAATTTCGACAAGTCTTGTACATTTTACAAGGGTTTCTCCTCTTCTAGTCACAAAAGAACTCTGCCCTATCAGCAGATGTCTTGCTTCTCAAGAGCTCCCTCTGTGGAACTTCGGGACAGCTATAGGGGAAATTAGGGTTTGAAGATGGGGAACTTCGAAGGAGTCTGTTAGGTATAGGAAGAGAGAGAGAGAGAGGAGAGTGTTTGAGCTATTTCAGAGAAAAACACACTTTATACGAAAAGCTTGTAATGCAGCTTAAAAATTTGGGAAAATGCCCCAGAGGTGGTTTAACGCGCCTTAGTAACAGGCGGTTGCTTTAATACTGCTCACGAGGAAGAAATTCCTTTGTTAAAGGGCTTTCTAATTGAATGAGGGCGCCCTCTGCTTACCTTACGAGCTCTTCCTTTCCTAGGAACTCAAGTGCATTGCTTAAAGCATGCCTGGACTCAGACCTAACCTTGATTTCTCAAGGAAAAAAAAAAAAAATCCTCACCCTTGATATGAAAATGGACTTAATAGATCAACCCATTAAGTCTTTCGTTATTCTCAGGTATTATTGCCAGGATTAGGATAACCTCACACTATTTAAAACTCCCTCTGCTTCAAGAAGCATGTGGTTTGGGACAGAAGGTCTCCAATCTAATTTCAAAATTTCCACGGCTGCTGTAAATTACTTTGGGCAGAAAGGTGGTAGCAGACAAAATTCCTATGAAAGATATCATTTTAAATGTCATGGAGAGAATCAATAATAAAGGTTTGTAACATAAAGTTTCTTTTGGCAGAAGCAAGAATGACGAGAGGCTCTATAAGATTCTCTAAGGTCTCCTGTCTGATCCCCACAAAAGGAATTAATAGTAAGTGAACAGAACGAGGGACTTGAAAAGATTACAATAATTCCTCTATGATTTGAAGAATGAAAAATAATGGGAAGTTGTAAAAATGTGTTAGTCATTAAGCAGCTGTTTCAGAAATTGTGAAAAATAAGGGTGGCAGGAAGTCAGCGGATTGAGAAATCAGACATAGGCTTTTTTTTAAGGTTTACAGAAATAAAGCAAATTGAAAAAATAAAAGGACACAAGAAACCTCTGGGAGGTGTTAGATACGACTCTTCCCGTGTTTGCAGGGATGGTATCACAGGTGTTTGCCTATGCCCAAAACTTACCAAATCACACATATTAAGTACCTGTAATTCTTTGTCTAGTCTACTTCAATAAAGCAATTCAAAACATATACGCAAAAAAGCACACAAATCTTAATTATGCAGCATAGTACATTTTCACCAAGGAGACACACCCAGATGGAAAAGTACAATATTTACCAGTACCTTTAAGGCCCCACCAGGCCCACCTCCACTAAGTGCCATCATAAAAGCAACCATTACCCTGATTTCTGACATCTTAGGTTAGTGCTGCCTTGGTCTTAACTTTATATAAATGCAATGGTACGCTGTGTACTCTTTTCCTTGCTTCTATGGCTAAATATTATGCCGATGCTCATACAGGTTATAGTGTATAGCAGTAATTTAATCCCTCTCATTGCTGGATAACGTTCAACTGTGAGTACTTCTCAATTTGTTTATTCTTTCTCGAGGCAATGCGCACTGAAACTCCAGTGGATTTTTAAATTTTTTTTTAAGTTTTATTTATTTAAGTAATCTCTACACCCCATGTGGGGTTCGCAGTCATGTCCTCGAGATAAAGAGCCACATGCTCTTCTGCCTAAGCCAGCCAGGCACCCCTGAAACTCCAGTATAGAGATCGTATGAATAATACTGCTATATACACCTTTGTATATATCTTTTTTTATCTTCTGATGCATATACACACATATATTACTTTGGGTTATATACTTAGGAGTTGAATTCCTATGTCACAGAGTGGACATATGTTCAGATTTTGAAGATATTCCCAAGGAAATTTCCAAAGCAATTTTATCAGTATAAACTTCTACCAGTAGGATATGATGGTTCCAGTTACTCCCATATCCTCAATAATTCTTCAAACTGTCAGGCATGTTAGTTTTATGCATTCTGATTGGCATGTGCTTCTAACTTTTTTTTTTTTTGCTTTAAAATTCTCAAAAAAATGCATTTAAGCATGTAAGAATAGGTTATGTATGATTGAGGGGCAGTGAATTAATTATATACAGGAAATAAATATAATCGATCACTACAAATTTTCAGTATTCTGTACTATGTATGTATATATACATACTTCATATATATTCTCTCTCTCTATATATATGTATTCATATATTCTCTCTCTCAACATATATGAAGAGAAAGAGACTGATTTTTGTTGGTGACTTATTTACATACTTTATCTTAATAGCAATTTATTCATTTTAGTAGACATTTTATGACCTTCATTATCCCTCATTTGGGAACCAAATGAAACATGTTCTAACATTTCCAATTCACTGAACTGGTTGTAACAAAATATAATCAAATTATTCAGAGAAACAGTTTAAATTAATAGCACATGCTGGGTCTCTATCACAAACTTTGGTTCAAGAAGTTTATTCTCCTTTCCATTTAAGGAGTTGGGTTATTATGCTGCAACTAATGGGAAATTGATAGATTTTTAAAGTTCTGCAAGCAATAAAGAGCTTACACCCTGCATTATTTTTAATTACAAAATGTTATGGTTGATTTCTCTCAATGTTGATCTATACAACAAGGGTATAATTTTAAGTGGATGCAAACCTTTCATCAAAACACAAAGAAAATTCAGTTTATTCCTAAAAATTGTTCAGAAACTAAGTCAAGTCTATAATTTATCACTCACGGATTTACTGCTAAAGAAGTAGGTGGCACAAAAATTAGAATGTCCTTATATCTCACTTCCCGGAGACCTCCTTGAAAGAAGGGGACTGGACGCGCATTATCACTGTTTCCATGGCTCTAGAAAAGAAGCTTAAAAACAATAAGGGCGTAACAAGTACTTTTTGTATTGCTCTTGTTCTCTGTCATAAAACAGTCTGATAATAAAGTAGACTAATCTATACAGCTCTCAAATGATCTAAGGTGAGAATCACTGAATAGGAAACATGGACATGCAGATTAGTACTCAATCGTATTAATTTCTCCTTTGAACAAATGGAACGCTCCATTACCACTGTGCTCAAGACGGCTATCTTATTGCCGGCAGTACAGTATTCTGTCTGCTTTGTCAAGAATCAGACTCCAAACCTTTTGGGATAGACTTAAGTTTGGTTCCAATGCTTTCTTCCCCATATCATGCCTCTCCCCATGTGACTTTGTAATTCTCCCCACTAGAGGCAGAGTTTACTTTCCCTTTTCTTGACTTTGGGCTCAACCATGTGACTCACTTTGGCCAATATGCTTTAGGAGTAGTGATGTCACCAAAGGCATGAAATCTAGTTCCTTGGTAGGGTTTACCCTCTTGTAATTCTGCCATCATCTTAAGAAGACACAGGGTCTCAGAATGAACCTATGTTGACTAAATGCAGCAAGGAACCACACCCAATGGAATTTTCCATTTGAAACAGTCGGGAGATCACCCAACTCGCAGTTAACCTGCATACTCATGAGTGTGAAAATAAATACTTATGATTTCATGCCACCTAGTGGGTTATTCAGCATTGTTGAAGCAATAGATGATTGATATAATTTTTTTTTTAAAGATTTTATTTATTTATTTGACAGAGATAGAGACAGCCAGTGAGAAAGGGAACACAAGCAGGGGGAATGGGAGAGGAAGAAGCAGGCTCATAGAGGAGGAGCCTGACGTGGGGCTCGATCCCATAACGCCGGGATCACGCCTTAAGCCGAAGGCAGACGCTTAACCGCTGTGCCACTCAGGCGCCCCGATTGATATAATTCTTAAAGGCAGACACCACATTGAATTCAAGTTTGTCCACAGCACTTATCCAAGTGCAATTACGCAGTAGGCAACCAATAAAGGACTATGGGATGAAATGTTTGAAAAGATCTATTTTTGAAATTTTAAGCTTTAAGGAGTTTTCTTCTCAGTATTTTACTACAAAAATTTTAAAACAGAAAAGTTCAAAGAATTGTTCAGGGAACATCCATATAGGCATCACCTCAGTTTGCAAACTTAGCATTAACTTTCAGATGTCATTTTCAGTAACTGAACAAAACTGGCTAAGTAAAGAGCCTAGCTATAACTGAAGACTCTAGTAAAACAGTCAAGTACTGGTCCTCTAGAAATTGCAGTTATCGTATTGTATCATCCTTTTTTCTGGTATTTCATAATGACTCAGAAGAGAAACAGATCAAGACCAGTGCACTGAAGGATGATGGCTGCATATATTCTCTATCAGGATTTTAGAAAGATCGATTGAAATGACTAAGACAAATGACACAAATCTAAATCACATACATGACATAACTAACTGTACAGTTTGTTAGAATGGTTTCTGTCACTCACTATCTGTCCTGGCACAGTGCTCCTAAGAAATGCCCAAATTAATAATTTTCATGCAAGGAAGAGGGGATCCTCTTCCACGAAGTGGAACTAGGCTAGTCCAGCCATTCCTCAGCCTTCCTCTAGATTTAGGCCTCTTCCAGACCTGGACTAAAATTTAGAAGGGTTGTGATGAAGAGGAAGAAGTAATTCACATTTCAGAGCTTACCACTCCATCTGACACACATGTCTAGCAATAAAGACTTTCACGTGTGTGAAGCAATGTAAATAAATCACGAAGCTGAGGGAATACAATTGGGATGGATGAATCCCTCAGCACGCTGTGCACCTCTTCATGCTACGTGTCCCTGTCCTTCTAGGATATTGCTGGAGCACAACAAACGTGCATTTAACTCACACTAATTCAAGTATATACACTCAGGCTAATTGAAAAGAATTGAGGAATGAGAGACAGAGAAAGAATTAAAATAGTGCCAGCGATTCTGTTAGTTATTCCATTCAACCAAATGGGCCACAAAATAAAGGGGCACTAGGAGTTACAATTCCACTCTCCCCCTAATCCACCTCACCCCATCTCTGAATTCCTCTATTTGTGTAAGCTTCTTGCTGTTTTGAGAGTGAGTCCAGTGTTTAAAAATACACATTTTTTCATATAGTAGCACTTTCAAACATAAGCCAACTGCCTAATCTGTTGCCAAATTGAAGAAAGAGAGCTCTTCTCAAGCTGGAGGAAAAGCTGCCAAAGAGCTGGGGTGTCCAGACAGAACCAACCCCTGTAATCTTAAGAATGATCAAAGGTCTTTCTCGGACTTATTTTGCTTAGCAAAATATTCTCTAGCTCCATCCATGTCATTGCAAATGGCAAGATTTCATTCTTTTTGTGGCTGCATAATATTCCATTGTGTGTATGTGTGTGTGACACACACACACACACACACGCAGAGGACATTTCTTCTTTATCCATTCATCGACCGATGGGTACTTGGGCTGTTTCCATAATTTGGCTATTGCAGAAAATGCTGCTATAAACATCAGGGTGTATGTACCCCTTCAAATTAGTATTTTTGTATTCTTTGAGTAAATACCTAGTAGTGCAATTGCTTTGGATCTTGGGGTAGTTCTATTTTTAACTTTCTGAGGAACCTCCATACTGCTCTCCACAGTGGCTGTACCGGTTTGCATTCCCACCAACAGTGCAAGAGGATGCCGCTTTCCCCACATCCTCACCAACACCTGTTGTTTCTCCTGTTGTTTTAGCCATTCAGACAGGTGTGAGGTGTTATCTCATTATAGTTTTTTAAGAAGTTCTTATCTGATACAGAGAAGATTAGCATGGCCCCTGCGCAAGGATGACACGCAAATTCATGAAGCGTTCCATATAAAAAAAAAAAAAGTTCTTATCTGAATTGCAGTTAGATAACATACAGTGCAATATTAGTTTCAGGTGTACAATATAGTGATTCCACACCTCCGTATGTCGCCTGTTTTCCACAGTGGCTGCACCAGTTTGCATTCTCATCAAGAGCGCAGGAGGGTTCCGCTTTCTCCACCTCCTCACCAACACCCATATGATTTCCCTCATATGTGGAAATTAAGAAACAAAACAAATGAATAAAGGAACGAAAACAGAGAGGCAAACCAAGAAACAGACTTGTAACTCGAGAACAAACTGCTGGTTACCAGAGGGGAGGTAGGTGGGGGAATGGGGGAAACAGGTGATGGGCACTAAGGAGGGCACCTGCGATGAGCACCAGGTGAGGTATGAAAGTGTTGAATCACTATACTGTACACCTGAAAGTAACAGTACACCGTATATTACCTGGAATTTAGATAAAGACTTAAAAAAAAAGAATAATCAAAGGTAATTTTTTTTAAAAAAGTTTTTATTTATTTAGTTGACAGAGACAGCCAGCAAGAGAGGGAACACAAGCAGGGGGAGTGGGAGAGGAAGAAGCAGGCTCATAGCAGAGGAGCCTGATGTGGGGCTCGATCCCATAACCCCGGGATCATGCCCTGAGCCAAAGGCAGACGCTTAACGACTGTGCCACCCAGGTGCCCCAATCAAAGGTAATTTTGACTGCAAATGATATTGTATACACTGACTTTAAATCTAACCTTCATGTGAAATTGACTTCAGTCTCCTGCGATGAGAATAAAACCTCTATCTCCCAGATGAATTCTGGAATCTCCAATCTGTCATGAACAGTTAAGATTATTGTCTACATTTTGGAATGAATTGATATTTACCAAGTGTTGGTGTTAATACATGAATCATACTTTTACTGTTTACCATCTATGAAATAATTTCAGTAGTTATGTGCCTAATTTTCTTATCTCTTCTACCAGATAGTAAGATTCTAGACATTTTTCTCTTTTTGCATCCCTCAGAGTATTAGCACATTTCACTGCACAATGTTGTAAACGAAGAAATAAATTAACTCAAAAACCACCCACGACTACTTTCCCACCAGATCATACTGACATCCAATTGGACATTAAGTGTAAGCAGATACCTAACATTTGGGAATATGAATACTATACTTTCAGATTATACTAAATCAAAAGAGAGTCAGACTGTCTTACCTTAAAAAGAAAACAGGAACAGTTAAAGTAGTATAATATCAGTCATGACACATAGGAGATCTAATACGATCCATCGAATTTTAAGGATTGACTTGGAAAAATGTAGACCCAGAAGAAAATAGTATACTATTCTATAATGCTGGCATTCATTACTTAAAACCATCATATGAGGTAGGTGCTATTCTTATCCCTATTTTACAGATGAAAAAAATGTCATGAGAAGATAAGTAACTTGCCTGACACCACACAGCTAGTGTCAGTGCTGGAATTTGAACCCGGGCAAGCTGGCTCCAGAGCCTGTATATACAATCTCTCCATCAGAGTACCCAGTGCCAGGTATATGACACTAACAACCTTTATCTACACAAATGATTTCCCTTTTTGCCCTGCTGGGAGTGAGACTTCTTAGATGCACATACGAGATGCTGAATATCAACTATCCGTTTAAGAAACATAATCCCAAAGCAATGTAACTGAACATGAAATAATAATGTAGAAAAAAAAGAAAAACCCTTAGAAGCCTTTTTTAATCTAACACTACATGAGAAAATAATGCACCGATCAGCAAAACATGTCCCTTGGATCAATTCTACGCTGTAGATGCAGCTTACAAAGAAAAGGAATAATTCCAAGGTACTAACAATTCATCAATAAAGGTTTTATGAGTAAAAACAAAAGCACCCTTTATAGTATTGTAACTGTTTTACTTTAGTCCAAATAAAAATCTAAGCATATTGATAGTCTCTCTAATCACGAATAGTTCAAGCACACCATTACTTCTTGAACCCATGTTCTAACTACAATTTCTCTGGAGACATCATTATTCCTTAGAGTTAAGCATCCTTTGGACTGGCAAAGACATGCACCCCTAGAAATTCTAGAATGAATATAGGTTGGATCTTGCCATTTACTTAGGAAAGGGCCAATCACTGTGTTTTCCTTACACAGATGTGATTCTACATTTTTCTACTTGTCTAAGCAAATTCACAGTTGCTAGTGTTCATTCTAATGCAAATATCTGGCTGGCAGGCCCCCCCCCCCCCCCCCCCCCCGTTTTCTCCCTTTCTCAGATCTATTCTTCCCTTTGCTCCGCTGTCACTCCTTTCCCATGTGAGTGCCTACAGCTACTCAATAAATACCTGTTGAATATTGAGCAGTACCACATAAACAAATAAAAAATCCCCAAACCTAACCACTTTACATGCTGATTGGCCCTCAAACACCATTCATGACTACTTTTCCTACATCCAAAAGAACAATTCCAATCCAGTTAATCTTCTGATTTTATTTGAGGCCATTTTAATGTAACCCAGAACTTTTGCTAAACTACACAGGTCCTTTTCAACTTCTAACTTTAAGACAGACAGATGTAGGTGGAATCTAATTCAGATTAACTCAGCCAATAAAGTCCTAAGGTAAACAAAAAGGGTGTGGGTGATTTCCTATAAACTTAAATTCAATTAGGAACACATTTTTATTTTTATTCCTAGCCATTTCATTTAGACCCGATATGTGGGTCTTCATCTTTTTTTTTTTTTTTAAGATTTTATTTATTTATTTCAGAGAGATAGAGAGCACTAGAGAGAGAGAGAACAAGCATGAATGGGGGGGGGGGTTGCTGAGGGAGAGGGAGAAGCAGGCTTCCCGCTGAGCAGGGAGCCCGATGCGGGACTCAATCCCAGGACCCCGGGATCATGACCTGAGCCGAAGGCAGACGCTTAACCAACTGAGCCACCCAGGCTGCCCCTGGTCTTCATCCTTATACACTTTTAAAAAATGTTTTAGAACTTCAATATTATAGGGGCACCTGGGTGGCACAGCGGTTAAGCGTCTGCCTTCGGCTCAGGGCGTGATCCCGGCGTTATGGGATCGAGCCCCACATCAGGCTCCTCTGCTGGGAGCCTGCTTCTTCCTCTCCCACTCCCCCTGCTTGTGCTCCCTCTCTCGCTGGCTGTCTCTATCTCTGTCGAATAAATAAATAAAATCTTTAAAAAAAAAAAAAAAAGAACTCCAATATTATAAATGTCTGTTTCACCTTAATTACAATATGCAGTTAGACTTCATTAAATACAATTTGAATATTAGGTAAAAATATCATTTTAATAGGTTAAATGTTACTTTCACTGCGTGCTTTTCAAATTGTGCCTCAAACAACCAATCACCTGTATCAGCAAAGACGTACTTACACTCTAAAATCAAGCTTCCACCATTAAAATATTCGAGCTTCAAAACTTCCAGATGGACGGTTTCCAATTAGCAAGAGGTAGAACAGAATGCTTTCACAGGTGGTAAGAAAAAAGCCCAACAAAGGATTTTAGCTAATCCTTTGTGGGTGGAAATTTCAGTCAAGAGAAAAACAATCTTGTAAGAACAATATTAAAAAGAACAAACGTTTTTAATGCTACGGGAAGTAGAAATACAGTTTTGCCAAACTTGACATAAGCAAATGTGTGTCACCAGATTATAGGACAAACAGGCTGTGTGCCCCTATCAAGAAGTTAGTAAGAAAACACCTTTGTGACACCTCCCGTTGGTCTGCCCTCAGTTAGTAAAATCCACACCTAAAGATGAGATGACACTGTTTCTTCAGCTATAAGTGGGAAAAACTTTCAACAATACTGAGGTCATTACCACAAAAGAGATGAAAGGTGATTTGGGACAAACAGGCCAGTATAGCATATTGGCTGAGGGTACAGAATCTTGGGTTGCACTGGCTGGCTGATCATGGATTTTACTCATGTCGGAGTAAATCGTGGGGCCTTTCATGTCTCAACTTGTTCCTCTCTAATACCAAGTTAATAGAATTCTCGTGAAAGAATAAACAAGCAGTTGTATATAAAGCTCCTGGAACAGGGTCTATGCTGCAGGAAAGCTGGAGTTACAGGTTTGAGATGACGCCAAGACTCATAAGACAAAAACAGGCTTCGATCTGGTGCTACATTTACTTAACTTTACAGAACAGTTCAAGGCAGGGGTGATAACAGGGACATCAGCAGTGTGCCACCAACAGTCCCAGCATCTGCCCAAGTACACGCATTACTTTGCCCCATTGCCCATGCAGAGCATAAGCACTGAAGGTCCCCGTGGGTCACCTGAGCATAGAGAATCCACGAGCCCATTGTCCCCTGACTATTTTACACCGTCCTAGTCACACAGGCTAGAGTCCTGCACACCAAGGCAAAGCTCCCTTAACACAATGCAGTTCCACCTGACAAAGGAGGCGGACCCAACACTCCTCATTTTTATTTACTGTTTCCAGGGCAACAACGCTGCAGAGCCCAATGTCATTCTCAGTGAGTTCTGCATCAACGCCGACCTGATAATCTCCATTTACTCACAGTCTGTCATGTAGAAAGTGCTCTAAAAATGTTACCTGTTAGTCTTCCAATTAGCAGACAGGTAATATTCTGTGTCAGTTACTGCACAGTGTCACTATCAATGAAGGTACTGTCAAAGACACATGAAAGTGAAGACTGCCAGATGAATTTAAAGTACCCACTGAGTACTGAGACAGTAAGCATATGCCGACAACAGTGAGAATGCCCTTTCTGCCTGCTAAAGCTATCTGTTCCCCCCCTTATTCTAGTAAAAGTATTTCAGTTTTTCTTTGGGAGATCCATTCTTACCCCAATCTCATATAGTTCCGGTAGGGACGGTCCACCCCTGTGTCTAAGGGCAAGACTTGGGTTGCAGGCTTGTGCCCCTGTGAGTAATTCAAGATTAACGTGTAATTCAAGTCAGGCCACTGAAGGCCACCTTGGATTTTTACCTGAGTTATTTCAAAAGAGGTGTGTTTGCTCTGCCACCAGCTTATCACAATAGTGCTTGTGAGGAGAGCATCAGTGGCCAGGCACCGAATGGACAAAGCCTGCCTGAGAACATAGGCTGCAGAGAGCAAAGCCATTACAAAAGATGGAAAGAGGGTGGACACTGAAGTCTCTGGAATTTTCAAAAAGAGAAGTTAGTAAATCTGTTTGAATTTGGTGTCTGTTAAGCCCAGTCTGCAAGATTCCTGACTAATCCAGGGAATGAAGTGGGAGGAGAGATGCAAATGAAAAGACAGACCGTTTAAATGGAAAGAGCGTAAGTCCCGACAAATAGTCGTGGGAAGCGCATGCCAGTGTAGAGCCACTGTGGACGTGCATTCAGAACTGAAAGAGCTGGCCTGATGCACTAGGGCTAAGGCTAGGGAGGGGGCGGGTTAACCCCTTCCGGAGAATTAGACAATCGTGATACCCTCTGGCACAGAGGGCCCGTCTAGCTGAAGCAACTATGAACTGCAACAGGCTGCATTCCTGGGCAAGGCGGGCAGAACTTTTGAGCACAGGACGTATGTATTCCAGGGTGCTGGCAGAGACATGGTGCTTGGCCTCTCAAAGGCACTAGAAACACAGTGAGGGATAGAGAAACCCTAGGTCATCTAAGAGACAGAGGCAGAAACAGATTAGCCAGACACCAGACCAAAGATGAAACTGATATTTAAGAAGACTACTTCCTGATTGTGCTGGAAAATTCTCCTTGGATCCAGTCTGAGCTACTATCTGAGATAGGACTAGTACAGGGCAGGTTTTGCCATTTAATCTTATTAGGAAAAAAAAAAAGTTTTCCCAAAATTACTATCTAAGAAAAATACAAGGTCAGTGCAGCTAAAAGAAAGCTTTCATAATGCATTTCATTCATATGAGATGAACCCTTTTAAAAAGATACAAAAGTGCACAATTTCTCTTATTATTAGGTGAGAATACTACTTGGCATTTGGGATGGGGCATTAGATATTCACATAGAAAAAAATAGAAAGTAAAAAAAAGCAGCAGCACAAACAGCAATAAAATATTTCTCATCTTACTGGCTAATGGAAAAATATTAACGAGATCCAGATACACTACAAACTGGAAATTAAACTTGAACTAATATAAGCAAACATTACAGGGTCATGTGATATATTCTGGGCACAGCTTTTTTATGAATCAGGTAAGATGGAAAGTATATATTCGGGGCACCTGGGTGGCTCAGTCATTAAGCATCTGCCTTCGGCTCAGGTCATGATCCCAGGGTCCTGGGATCGAGCCCCACATTGCATCGGGCTCCCTGCTCAGCGGGAAGCCTGCTTCTCCCTCTCCCACTCCCCCTGCTTGTGTTCCCTCTCTCGCTGCCTCTCTCTCTCTCTCTGTCAAATAAATAAATAAATAAATAAATAAATAAATAAGATCTTTTTTAAAAAAAGTATATATTCAAAAGTATCAGTATATGGAACATCATTGTTTAGAACTATAAAAGATTAGGGGCGCCTGGGTGGCTCAGTTGGTTAAGCATCTGACTCTTGATTTTGGCTCAAGTCATGATCTCAGAGTCCTGAGATCAAGCTGTGTGTTGGGCTCCACGCTCAGCATGGGATCTGCTTGGGATACTCTCCCTCTCCCTCTGCCCTTCCCCCCTCGCTCTCTCACATGTGCTCTCTCTCTAAAATAAATAAAATCTTTAAAAAAAATTGCAAAAGATCCAAAGTTGAATATTTTAATTATTTACTTTCTTAAGCCATGTTCTTTAACAGTCTATTATAAATTCTTCACAATTTGCTTCATGATGTTGACAATAAGCATATATTTAATGAATACTTACTAGGAATATACTGAGTAGTTTCATGTACACTTTCTTATTTATTATCAGAACTTCCTCAGACTCCAGGAAACCATGAGTTGAAATGGTATCATACTAAAAGGGAAAACCTAGATTTCAATGGTTCTTATCCCAGGTACTGACAAAGAACCTCTACTTGCTTGCAAAAGTCACACTCCGTCATATCTGAGAGTCTGCAGGTGTTAACTTATGTGTGTTCACATACGTGCCTAAGTACCATTACATCCACAGGCAGTGGATACACATTGGAAACTTCTATTTGTTTCCACTCACGGCTAGACACACCATTACTCTGCCAGACATCCAGAGACATCTCGGTCTCTGCTAGTTGTCCTCTAAGTGCCATCGTGCCCTTCTTCAGTTAGGTCAGACATCTAGTATTGTCGCTGAGCACGGCCAGTGAAGCACTGGCACACTTCCGTCGGCAAAGCCGGTCAGGAGTGGTGTGGTGAAGTGGTGTGCAAGTGCTTCCCTCCCCTCATATCCTAAAGTGTCTGCACAGGTCCTTTACAGAATTTTTATTGGAAGTGCTCCTTCTGGTTTTGGTTTTTAACTTTAATCCCTTCACCCTGATATTTTTATCCCAATATTCAATAGGACTTCTACAGGGAGAAGGGCAGGTGGAGAAATTGCATCACATGACAAATCTCAAAAAGGAATGTCATGTTTAATTTACTATTGACTATTCTTTCTAAAATTATTTCCTTTATTTGAGAGAGAGAGAGAGACAGAGAGACAGACAGAGAGAGCATGAGCAGTGGGGGAGGGGGCAAAGGGAGAAGGAAAAGCTGACTCCTCCCCTGAGCACACAGTGGGACACGGGGCTCAATGTGGGGCTCGATCCCTGGACCCTGAGATCATGACCTGAGCTGAAGTCAGACCCTTCACCAACTGAGCCACCCAGGCACGCCTACTATTGACTATTCTTTCTAATAACCAAGGCTTTCTTACTGTGTCAAGTTGATTTTACTGAGCTCCTACTTCCGTCAGAACTAGCTCTCCTCAAAATCCTCTCAACCGCTAAGTCAGAAATTACTTAGTTTTAAGTAACGGAAGTCTCATTCAGTATTAAGCTGTTAGCGGATGGTGGAGAAAACTTACTGGCTCAACAAATTCAAATTCCAGGGGTAGTTCTGTCTTTAGGCACAACCCTGTCCGAAGACTTCAATAGCATCTTCCAACTTATCTTATTCTCCATCTCTGTTACTCTTTATGTTGGTTTTGGTCTCAGGCAAGCCCCTCCCTCCCCCAACAAAAAAGGGGATAGCACATCCTCCTTCTTCCTGGTTCCAGAAAAAGTCATTTGATTGCTGTAGCTTGAGGAACTGGGCCCATAGCTCAGCCAGCCACTGTGGCCAGAGAGATGGAGCATTCTGGTTGCCAACCCTTGTTTTTAAGCAGGGCAAACCATGTAATTAACATCCGTAGCAGTTAGCAGGAGGATAGTTTACAAAAAAAAAAAAAAAAAAAAAATAATAATAATGATAATAATAATAAGCTGGGCAGTAATAGTTGTCCACTAGAGCCCTGCCCTCAGCAGGTACCTGCAGGGCTAGTCTGATCACAAAGCATGCCCAGGTAAACTGGAACCTCGGCAGCAGGAATGACACGGTTTAAATTCTTCCCTTAGCTCATGTGCAGAGCCAGGATTCAAAATGGGGTCTCACTGCTCCAATGCCTATGTTCATTTGACCATATTCTGTTTTCCTAATTATAATGTGTTTCCACATTTCAGAAGAGCATTCCTGGCTATAATTATGCAGGCATACCAAGAGAAAACACAACTTTGGAGAAGTCAGAAAAGCTAAAATAGAGTCTCTCAAAGTATGCTCCATAGCCCCTAATTCAGAATGACCTGGGGCGTTTATTATTATTTCAGCTTTGGGGATCCCTTCTGAACTCTTAAATCACAATCTTTGGGTTTCTCTGCTTGCTATGCTTGCGCCTGTCCACTGTTAATGGCCTGGTCCAAAAGAGTGAATTATCTGATAAAATGATGCCTTCCCTGCTGTGATCGAAGTTCCCGTTCAACCAGATACTTGCGTCTCTGTTCACACCAACTTGCACAAAAGCAAAGGAGGGCCACGAATTATCAATGACTTAGTGGGCCGTCCGTGCGGTGCTGTTGCGGGTACCGCCAATGCCATAGCTCGAATTCCCCGTACTGGTTCAACACCGAAGCCGGGGTATTTTGAGAAATACACGTCACAGATGTCTGTTTGCATGGAAGCAAACACAGCACATTTTCCATACAGAGTTAATACAACGCAGAAGCAGTACGGCATGAGCTCTGCTCTGGCCCCTTTCTGTGTGGGGAAGCTCCTCGGCTACCACTGTGATTGAATACGAAGGTATAGCGAAAGAGAAAAAGAAGGGAGTTGTTTCTCTTAAGAAACTTAAGGCCTTAAGTGATATCTTAAATGCCTGTGCTTTTTAGTTTAGGAAAGCTGGCAAGGGCAAAATGAAGAGCAGTCATGCACCCACAAAAAGCCCAGGGTTAGGCATCCTTAGCATTTACCGAACAATCTGAGGCATTTGTTATCAGTCCTCGCAATATGCGGTGATCACCTGGGGAGGATTAACAAGCACTGTTGCCTGGATCCCTGCCCCGGACATCCTACTGTCACTGGTCTGGGGTGGGCGCCCAGAGCCGGGTGCTCCCCAGGCGATCCTGATGTGCCGCAGGCATTGGAAACCACCGGGAGCGGGGAACTGTCATACTGATTAGCGAAAACACCTACCATGGTGTTTTAAAGGCCATTCCTCTAAGAAGACATCTGAAGAAAGTGTTCATCAGTAAGCAAAAGAAATTGGCAAGGTTTTTCTAGGAGAAATAATAAATATGAAAACAGCCTAAGACATCAACCCTCAAAAATAATCAGGTTTGGAATACAGAGTGCTGTGAACGTGGCAAGCAGAAAAGAGAAATTTTAGCTAAAGGAGAATGAAGAAGTGGAGAACCTTACCACCCAGGATCAGGAAATTGAATTCCACTTAAGAGCCAATTGAGAGCCACCGTAGGTATCTACAAACGGCGGCGGCGCGCTGAGAACCGGGCCTGCAAACGGAAACAGCACCAATAGCAGAGCAAAGTGGTTAATCCAATGGATCTTTAACAGAACCGCCTCCAGGGAGCTTTACTTCCTTCTTTCTCCCCGACAGGCATTTTTAGCCACAATGATGAAGTCATTATACTCCCAACAAAGCAACTGTGTGGGAGATCATTAAATTATCTAATGTCTGCGAATCTAATATTTGCATCATCTAGAGACTAGGTCAGACCACGACTGTTAGTCTCCGGTTAAGGACTGCTACGAATAAAGATTTAGAGTTGATTTAAGTTGTCTTCGGTTCAGTTTACTACTTAACCTGCAGGAAAGCAGCAGAAAGGATCCGCGTGTGAACATGACACCATGATGCCTGAGTTGTTCCTCATGGAGACACTTCTGCCTGAAGCTGGCAGATCACCAGAGTCAGCATGGAGTCAAGAATTCATAACGTGAGAAGAGTTAACAACCATGGGCCCACTGCTTTTTAAATGATTTTATTTAGGCTTTTATGTAAATCAGCACTCAGGGATCCACTCAATATAAAAGGGCATTATCACAGCGGCATGTCGGTAACATACTTCCTCCTCTAATTCTTACTCCGTTGTTGGGCAGCAGAAGGCCTGAAGACTGCCAGCCATACGTGGCAACCGCCAAAGCAGGGATGTGCTCCCCTGGACCACCAGATGTGTAATGGTGCTTGTTCCTGGGACCGAGTACTCTCCAATAAGGGTAGGCTCTACTTAGGAACCATTAAGTCCCAGGATGATCAGTTGAGGCCATTCAGTTTAGATGTTTCTACTCTAAATGTATTAAGTAAAAATCCTTAGGATTTTTAGCTTGGGACCCACAAAATAAAGGATTTGGAGAGTGCTCAAGAAATTACTTTGGGAAAACCCTATGAAAGATATATTAAGTGGCTGAACAGAGCACTCATAAAATTGCTTGTTTTCAAGTATTAAACAAGGACCCCATCAGACTGAGCTGGCTCTAATGCCCCGGTAGCCTACTGTAAGCAAAGCTAAACCTAAGCCAGAGTCAATGCACTTGAATCAGAGGAAAAGAAATTTAAAAACCACCAATCACAAATAGCCCACTGGGTTTCCCAATAAGGCAACCACTTAAGCTACAGTCAGTCAAATAATTACTTTCTTTCATTTCTTTGTCGTCTCTATACAATCCTTGCTCCAGCTCCCATCTGTGAAGCGCCCCTGATCATTTCAGCTTTGGTGCTGTTCAATTCAAATCAATGCTTGCTCAAAGAAACACTTCAAAAACTGTAATGTTCCTCAGTTTACTCTTTAACACTTGTAACAAATTCAGCAGGTATTGTCAGGCCCTGCCTGGTAACCAAAGCTTACATTCCCCTCCCCCAACAAATAAGACGATTTCCCTCCTACCCGAGGCCTCAAATTTTAGGACATATTTTACGTGGTTAGAGCTCCTCAAGGTATGATACCTGACCAGCTGTATTAAAATCACCGAGGCTTCTTTCCTCTCCACAAATGCAATTCCTTGCTCCTATTAGAGACCTAGTGAATCAGAGTATCTGGTGTCCAGGGCATCTGAATCTGCATTGGCATAGGCCATCCAAACACGACAGAAAACTACTCCTCCAGTGACTTTCAAACCAGGTGCTTCCTAAAATCAGGAAGGTGGGGGCTGAGCAGGAGTTGTAAACTGCCCATCTGATAACAGACTAGATACCGCCATTTGGATACTGATGTCCCCAAGTTTAACTGTGTGGCTCCAGGTATGACATCGTCACTGAACACAAACTGCTGACCACTTTTGGTCCCTGCCCAGTATCAGGGTCACCATCTCGGAGTCCCTTGTGCTTTGGCTGTCAATGATCCTTGGGTTTATTCCCGATTCTAAATCTCAGTAATTCCTATGGCCCCCACTAGCACATTATGAACTGCTATCAGTTCTTCCTCTGTGGTATGGGGTAGGAAAATGATGAAATATTTCTAGGCCTTGCTGATTACAGTAATGAGACAGAGCGGATTAAGAAGAGCCATCGCAAAACTAGACATATCCGTTTGGACAGCGATATTCTAGGGTATATTCTCATCTCAATTATTACCTTAGATAGCAAATCCAAGCCTGGCGGCGGGGGGAACAGGGGGTAAAACCAAACTGCAAAATGCAGGGATTGTATTGCAGGGGAGAACTTTTTATTGTAGGATCCAAAATCAAACGGTGATTTCCTAATCGGTGACAATGGCAATGAATGAAACAACAGTCAACACTGGGAAATCAGGACTGACCACTCAGGGATCATGAAATGTTGTAAGTAGATAACAGAGCTCCAAGTACTGGTCTCTAGTTAAGGGCAGAATTCCACCCAGTTGGAGTAAAGAACGTGTTTTTCTTTTATTTACCAAGTCAGGAGCTCAGCAATAGTGAACCTCACTTTCATATATGATGTGCGGACATACCTTAGAACCCACTGGAAGCTGGCTTGATGGGCTGGAGCCTCCTAAATCCCTCCTGCTTCTAGTTAAGCTGGGCCTGACTAAGGCTGCCTATCACAATTACCCTCAGAGGACTTTTGTTGCTGTTATTTTGTCACTACTTATATATAGATCCAAGAACTATGTCATCAGAGTATTCTTTGTTTTGGCCCGGCCATCTGTGCATTTTAAAACTGCACAGGTGATCCTTATGAGCTACCAGGTTAAGAGATACCCACCCAGGCATCAGAATCAGGCTGAACCTGACAAGGTGCAGGGCAGCTGGCCGTGGTACTAAAAACGGCAAGTGGAGTCCACTACTGGTCCGAGCAGAACAAGCCTCTGGGCAAAGTGCTATGAAAAAGTCTAACTCTTTTTTTTTTTTTTTTTTTTTAAGAGAAAGAGCGAGAATCTCAAGCAAATTCCACGCCCAGCACACAGCCCGATGTGGGGCTCAATCTCATGATCCTGAGATCATGACCTGAGCCAGAATCAAGAGTTGGACACTTAACTAAGTCACCCAGGCACCCCTGAAATGTCTAACTCTGAAGAAACAAAGAGCATTTCTTCTCTCCTAGTCCACCCACTTCCTAGAACGATAAAGTGTGCATCGTAAGAACTCTGCATTATATTCCACAGTAAGCACTGCCATCCCAGGAAGGTGGAGTCCTTTCCACACTTCCGTCTTTCTCCTGCCCCACCAAATACAGGTTACTTTAACACACAGAAAATTTTATTTATAACCTATGGACTGTTAGACATTTAAGTCTGGCATTCCAAAGAACTTCCTATTATGAAAAATCTCTGAAACATCTAAAGAAAGTAATTTTGGCACTTTTCTATCATTCAAAAATTGATAACCGATTCGCTTCTTGCCTCTCAGGTGTATTATTTTAGATGAGGGAATTCCGGTAGTGGGGATTCTTTCATATCTGTCCAGAAAACCCATTACGAACAACCACAGGAAGGCGAACATCATCTTTCTAAAAGAGAGTAAACACGAGGCTTAATTTGTTCATGTGCAGTAAACAGTTTAGTTTTGAAGGCAGAATCTAAAGTGAAGATTTTATTTCTCTCTGGTCATTTTGATCTCCCTGCTTGAAAGGTATTACCGAGATAAGGAAGCATCAAAACCTACTGCCGGGTAATCAGAGTTGAAGGAATAGAACTTTGTTTGGGAATTATTGTCTTAAATCTTCTCTGGCTCAAGATACTAAAGCTCGTACCCCTTACAGACTTTCCCCTGAGGTGGCTTGGGCTAAGAAGCCCGTAGGGAACTTAGGAGCCAAAGAGTCAATAGCAAAGATTCAGTTGGTAATTATGTGCTTGGCATTCAAATTTTCCCACCAAGTGAGGATAAGAAGGCAAGATCTGGGGGCGCCTGGGTGGCTCAGTCGTTAAGTGTCTGCCTTCGGCTCAGGGCATGATCCCAGCAGTCTGGGATCAAGCCCCACATCGGGCTCCTCTGCTGGGAGCCTGCTTCTTCCTCTCCCACTCCCCCTGCTTGTGTTCCCTCTCTCGCTGGCTGTCTCTCTCTCTGTTAAATAAATAAAATCTTTAAAAAAAAAAAAAAGAAGGCAAGATCTGTTACAATGCTTCTCAGTTTCAAAGGTTAGGTCACTTTGTGATTATGTTTGTGAGATACTCGACATCATTATCACTGTGGAAAAAGACAACCAGTGCTGAAACAGCTTTGATCAGCACAGACCTGGGACTAGAGAGGACATTCCATCCCTGAGACCAGGATGGTGTGGAAGGAGAGCTCAGAGAGGCTATTTGGCTCTTTGTTTACAGAGAGATGTGGAGTCTTCACTGGGGCTAGTAGAGCTCTTGAACGGATGGCCTCTTCATTTTGATTAATGAAAGCAGAAATTTGGAGAAAGATGATTTCAGAACAGGTGTCAA
Source organism: Ursus arctos (assembly GCF_023065955.2). Classification (NCBI taxonomy): domain Eukaryota; kingdom Metazoa; phylum Chordata; class Mammalia; order Carnivora; family Ursidae; genus Ursus; species Ursus arctos. The sequence goes on along the minus strand of NC_079873.1, from coordinate 20,988,080 downwards.
TATCTAAAGCTGCACTTCCTTCCTGACACCAAGGAATCCATACCGCACGCTGCTTACGACGAAAGTCAGGTGTTCTGTACAGCACTTATTTGGTTGTCTCTTTAAATTACTCAGACAGACATCATTTTCCTTCACTCACCCCTTTTCAAAGCTGAATGGACAGCCCCCATAAGAAATGATACCGTTCTAGAAAATATTAACCTCAATGTGCCATATCTTGTCCTGGGAAAAAGTAAAAAGACACAAAGAAGCAGGTCTATAACATGACAGCCAACTACCATTTCAAATCTCCAGACTAACGTTTTCACCTCTTCTCCTTATTCCAGATCATTACTGCATGGAGGCAAGAACAGGAAAGGAAAAAGTAAAATTTTCACCTGCACTTTGTTTCTGATGTACCCTCGAAGGGGAGGATGACCAGTGCTCGGTCAGACCCTGACTCAAATCAGCTCAAATAGGGTCTCTTCAGTGGGAATCTGGAAGTGAGGCTGAGAGAAGAAATGGCTAACTTGCTAAACAATAAAGTTAGGAGCTATGAGTTGTTTACAGCAAATCATCCCCCTTATGTTTTTCCTCTAGGAAAAAAGAGAGGAAGCCTATCTCAGAGGGGAAAACAACACCAAATAAACAGACAGGCACCGAATGACAAACAAGATATGTGGAAGGAAACAGGAATCCCAGGGGCATTTGCTTACAATTCATTTCTGAATGCTGGAAAAATCCCTGCCTTAAAGTTCATCGAGATATCTCTGAATCCTGTCATTAAATACCACTTCCACCTTTTGTAGGTGTAAGCTAAGTGGGTTAAGTTTCCCTAACTAGCAAGAGGAATCTTTAATATAACTGGTTAGAAAATATAATGGAACAAAGTTAGTATTGCTAATAACCAAAAATATAAAATTCCTGGTAATAAACTTAATAAAAATATTACAAATTATATGGAGATTTAGATCTAAAAATAGAAATAATTACTGACAGATATAATAGAAAAGATGCCTAAGTGGAAAGAGAATCTATTCCTAGATAAAAAAGAATCACATAAAGACAAAAATTTTCCTTCACTGAAATGATAAATATACTTTGGATCCTTTAAGGACTTTTTTTTTTTTAACTTGACAAATTTATTCTAAAGTTCTTTTTGAAGAATGAAGAAAATCTTAAAAGACAAGAATAAGGTAACTTCCAGTGCCTCATAGTGGAATGCATATTAAAATGACAATTATTACAAGACTGTCTATATGTGCAGGAAGACAGAAATCCTTAACAAACTTAGAAAACCCAAAAACAGACTAAGCTTCATCTAAGCATTTATGATTAAGAATGATCATTTATTAAATAGGGCCTGGACATTATTATTTTTGAAGATATACAATTATAATATAGATTACATTATACAACAGAATGAATCCCAAATACAGTATATACACAAATGTAGTTGAAAAACCACACACACATAAAAAAATTATAATAAACTGTGAGTGAATATTAATTTGATCCCTGATCAATGAAGGCCTTTGTGAATACAGAATAAATAAATAAATAAAAATTTCAAAACATGGCATACGTGACTGTCTGAAGATTTAAGGATCTCTATATCAAAAATAAACACGAGCAAAAATAAATACATTGAAAAAAAAATTTTAATTTACACAACAAAGTAAGTCTTAATAATATGTTATAAAAGCACTCTTAAACTGAGAAAGGATATGAACTGGCAACTCAGGAATGAAAAATAAATAAGAAACATTAGCAAATAAGCAAATTCACAAAGTGTCCAAGAAAACTAAATTAAAGCAATAAGGAAATTCCCCTGACCGAATTTTTTTGTTTACTTATTTGTATTATAATGATAAGAAGTATGTTGGCACTTGTATATATTACTGAGGAAGAGCAAATCTGTAAGGCCTTTCCATCAAGCTGCTTTCCAAAACATTGAAACTGCTCAGAGCCCAACAAGTATGTAGCTTTGGGAAGTTATTCTATGGAAATCATCAGAAATATTAACAAAGATGTAACCATAAGAATGAGTACTGCAGACATTTTTACAACCTGAAATTGCTAAGATACTCAATAATAGTAGGGAATTGATCAGTTAAATTGTTGAGTATCATTGCAATAACCACTGAACAATTAGATTACCAAAGAATAATAATGAAGAAAAGCTCACAATACTTCAAGAAATGGTAACTTATGAAGTAACATTTATGATAATCTCTAAGAGTCAAAATTAAGTTGTTTAAATAAATGACTAGAATCACAGAGACCAAAACAAACAGTTCTGGATATATTAAGATGGTGAAATTTTTGTTTTATTCTTTATATTTTTAAAACTTCCAAAATTTTCCAAAATGAAAAGAAAATCAGAAAAAAAGCATAATCCAGTAAAAAAAAAAAAGGAGCAATAACAACAATACAAAACAAACAAAAAAAGAAATAGAAAAAGAAGGCAGAAAAATTCATCCAGACAGGGGGCCCACGTGCAAAAGCACTAGAGTGGAAAAGAGTTTCAGATATTCTGGCAACTCCAAGTAATTTTGTGTGGCTAAGTCACAGGCTGTGTCATGGGTAATTCAAGAGATGCAATTCAAAAAGGAACTTGTCTTCCAGGCGTGAGAATGTTAGTTTCCTAGTGCTTCTACAACAAATTACCGCAAACTCAAGAGCCTGAAACAACACAAATTTGGTATGCAAGTGTGGAAGTCGCAAGTCTGAAACGAATCTCACTAACCTAAAATGAAGCTGTAGGCAGGGCTGCATTCCTTTGTGAAATTCTAGAGGAGAACTCATTCCCTTGCCTTCTTCCAGCTTCTAGAAGCTACCCACATTCCTTGGCTTGTGGCCCCCTTCCATTTCCAAAGCCAGCCAACGGCTAATCAGGTTTTGCTTACAATGTCATCCCTCCGTTTCTGACTCTTCTGCCTCTCTCTTCCACATTTATAAATGACCCTTGTGATTATAATGGACCCACAGATAATCCCAGATGATCTCTTGATTTTAAGGTCAGCTAGTTAGCAACCTTAATCCCATCAGCAGCCTGATTCCCTCCAGCCATGTAGTATAACATATTCAAAGGTCCTGGGATTAGTACTTAAACATTATTGGCAGAAGGGACATTATTCTGCCTACCACAAAGTATTTGCTCTGGAAATACACTGATAGTGGCAAGACCAGTTAATACAGGTTACTTTACCAAGTCAAGGGTACGGTATTTAACTGGTCTAAAGAAAACGTCTTACTGAGACTTGGACAGTATGAAAGGATGGAGGGTAAATTGTCTTTGAATTCAAGGATCAGAGGAACTGTCCATCTCACTCCTTCCCACAGATTCAAATCCTGTGTTTATGGCAATGCTCTGCATACAGTAGAGGCTCGAGAGACACTTGCTGAGTCAGTGATTGACCCAAGAAATAATTCACACCACTACTTTTCTGAGCTTCTAGAGTTCAATGGTTTGTTCTCAAATTTCTATAATATCTACTGTCTGAACCCTTTATTTTAGCACTCGATCAAGTCTTAACATTATTTATTTTTGCTTGTATTCTTTATTTAGCCAACTAATTTGCCTTCTTACTCATTTATTGAGAATTAACTGTGATATTACCCATGATCTAGTTTATGTAAGAGTGGTACTCCATCAAACACTTTCAAATGCCTGGCTTGATGAGCAAACTTTTATCATACTATGTGGACCCTCCATGTAGATACGGCTGATTATTTTCTGCCATGTAGATAAGACTAAAATCTCTGCTCCGTTTTTCTCTTGTATTTTTATTATTGCCTCAAGGCCAATTCCTACATGATCATAAAGGGATTCATTGAGTGGGTCGTGAGGTTACTAGAATAACAAAGATAAAGCTTCTCTTTATATTTCACATGAGCTAATCCCCCCTTGAATATCCTGTTATATTATAGGATTTTGAAAAATAGTACAGAGTTTCTGCTGTGTCAATTGCTAAAATGGATAGTCCCCTGCTATTTTAAGTATAGCTGAACTCAACAAATGGAGTAAAAAAAAGAGCAGAACTGAGAAGCTCAGCATCTTAGACACGTTTTGTGAACATTTAAAATAAGTAGGCTTTATACCATTTGTCGTCTTGGGGATTTTAGAATTTGTCCTGTATTATCTTTGAGTATATATGTATAATTTAATCACCATCCATAAGTAATGTTAATGGATTGTCAGGATAATGCTGTGTCAGGATTAGATATATTCATGACAAAGAAGCAGAGTCAAACTTATAATAAAACATAGATCTGAGGGTATGCCAAAAGCTGAAGATGATGTATGATTTTCTCTGTCTATAAAATAAATAGTAGCAATGAAAGCAGTCATGACTACTAGTCCAGAATAAATGTGGGTCCATTTCAGATTCTACCAAACAGAGAAAGAGAGACTGACGTGGATCTTTAGTCTTTAGACCAAGGGATGAATGAGTTCTTATTGAGAAGTAATAAAATTTACAGGGTAGGGATGCCTGCATGGCTCAGTCGTTAAGTGTCTCAGGTCATGATCTCAGGGTCCTGGGATCGAGCCTCACTTAGGGCTCCCTGCTCAGTGGGGAGTCTGCTTCTCCCTCTCATTCTGCCCTTCCCTCTGCTTGTGCTTGCACGCTCTCTCCTTTCAAATAAATAAATAAATAAAATCTTTAAAAAAAAATTACAGGGTAGAAAAGGGCATCTGAAGTCAAGGATGAAATGGTAAAACAAAAGAAAACAAAGCAAAACAAAACATGAAAAAGGCAGAATATGTTGAGAATACTAACGGTACATAAAAACGAGCTGTAAAATGTGTATCAGATGATGGTAGAATACTTCCTTCTTCCCTTTCTTCCTTTCTTTTCCTCTCTCCCTTTCCTCCATGCTTAAAGAGAGACTGACTTTGTGCCAGCCCTTACACGAAATTTCGAAGATACTTATTCGAAGATAAGAGTGCATATTTGTGGCAACTTCATAATTCAATAAATAAAAATAGGTCTTTGATTTTCAAGTATAAGCTGGTCTCTGAGTAATAATCTATGAATAATGTTTTACCCATGATGTATCTTAAAATCTACATTGATATAACCTCTCCTGGAGATGCCTTTTTTAAAGATGCATTTTTAAAGCCGTGTAAAATTGTCCCCGCCCTACAGGAACTCACATTTGAATGAAGGACCCAGGCATAAAGACATTTACAATAAATTCTCATAAATTCTAACGAAGGATTAAGAGATAAGCAAGTATACTACGAAAAGAGAAAAAAAGAAGGAAGGAAAAGCTTTTCAGGTAGAGATTATTTCCTGGAACTTTTTTTACTTGGAAATAAACTGTAAATGTATTCAAAGATCAGATTCATGGAAGGCCTTACATCTATGCTCAGAGTTATAACCTCTCCTAAAAGCAGTGGAAAGCTTTCTAGTGCAGTTTTTTAAAGCAGAATGACCTGCTCATTGGTACAGGGATGGTAAAAATACAACTGAAGCATTCTAAGGCAGACACTATTAAGAAGTGAATACTTAAACTTTTTATTCATGTATCAATTCAGCAAATACTGTTAAGCACCTACTAGGTACACAAGTTTCTATGTTGGGTTTTGATGAAACAGCTCTAAGCACATCAGACACAATCCTACCTAAATGGACCTTACAGTCTTATATGACAAGGTAAAGATTCTGGAATATATTCTAATTATATGGGGAACCTTTTAGAGAATTTGATTCTGCTATGTAACATAATCTTATTTCCATTTGCAAAAGATTGATTTGGGTTCTATGTAGTACATGGATTTCAGCAGAGGCAAGAGTGATGCAATCAGGAGACTACTGTAATATTCCAAGTTAGGGATGATGGTATATTGGGACAAAAAAGAAGATGGAAAGAATTAAACACATATGGGATCTGTTGTAGAGATGGAATGAATGGTTGTGCTTCTGGTTGAATGATAAGGGGGAGAATGCAGACAGCAGGTTAGTCTCGGGTTATCAAGCATATGCTAAAATTAAAAGGTTTTGAAAACTCAAAAAAAAAAAAACCTTTAAAAGTAATAACTATTAAATAGGCAGTCTGGTATACAAATGTTTTGTTCAGAAATAAGTCAGGGTTGCAGACATGGATTTGAGATAAATTTATTTAAAATCTTAGAACAGAGTCAGAGAATCTAAGAAGAGCATATGGATTAGAATAAGAAGGGAGGTCAAGACCAACCCAACATTGGAAGGTTGGGCACAAGAGTCAATCAAATAGGCTAACAAGAGCCTGTTAGACAGGAGGATGTTTTCTGGAAGCCAGAAGAACAAAGTATTTCAGAAATGGAAGAGATAACAGATGAAATGTTGCTAAGTGAGACCATCAACATGGAGATTGCTGTTGACCTTGATAACAACAGTTTCTGTGAAGAAGAAGAGACAGAAGAGCATTCATGGAAGGGATCCAGGGAGGAAAGTAAGGAGGTTGAGACAGTGACTAAAGATAAGTGTTTTGGTAAAATTTTCCATAAATGAAGTTGTAGTAGATGGAGGGAGCTGAGGGGGTTCACACGGTGAGGGTATTTTCAATATGGATGACACTAGAACATATTTGTATGTGAACAGAATGATCTTTTGGATAAGTAATAACTGATGCATTCAGGAGAAAAAGGACTCACTGCAAGAAGAAACCCTTTAGAAAGCAAAATGCAAATGGGATCAAGAGATCATGTGGAAGGTATAGCACTTTGCTAGGCAAGTGCAGTGGAAGGAGTGAGAGGCAGTTAAGTTACTGATGGTCAGGGACTTGTTACAACAAAAGACTCTGGAATCTAAGCTGTATAAGAGAGGAAGTGCCCTCACTTGAGGGGTGACTATGAGGGGTGTGATGGTGGGTACGAAAAGAATTAACGTCAATAGAGGGGAGGTTTAGGTGTAATTAAGAAATGGCAGTGAACAAGTTGGAAGGACTGTTGGTAGTGGTAGTGAGGATCGTAATTACAAGATTACCATCGTGGTGTTATGAGAGAGAAACAGAAGCCATCGCAAGAGCACCAAGCCAGGCAGACATAGCCAAATTTGCAATGTGAAGGACTGTTCCTAGCAGAAGTGACATTTAAGTTGAGCTCTTTAAGGTGAAAGAGATAGGTAAAGAAAAAGGCAAAGTATTACATTTAGGAAGAAGGCCCCGACCTATTAAATGTCTGAGTGGCTTCTATGTTCCAGGCACCAATTTAGGATGTGGAGATAGAAAAACTGATGAGAGATACAGTTCCTGCCTGCATGGAACTTGCATTCTAATGGGAAAGGCTAAAAGAAGTTCTAGAAAGCAGGGACAGAACGCGGCACAGCCAAGGATTCAGAGATGGGGGGTGGGGGAGGTAACATCATGGTGGGCCTTGGATAACTATTTAGGTTTTTATCTCATGGGCAAAGAAAACCCACTGAATGGATTTGGACAGTAAAGGAACAGATCTGCAGTTTTAATTCTTAAAATCTCTACACAATCATTGTAAAATGAATTAAAGCAAAGATGGTTAAATGGTTAAATTAAAAAAAAGTGATTTTCCCCTTTCCTCATCATTCAACAACAAAAATACTACTGCTGATATATTATTTTTTGTTTCCTTATAGATAGAAACATAGACATACATGCATATGCGTATTAGTTTCCTTCACACAAATGTAACCATTCAATATACATTTTCTCTGTGTGTGTGTACATATGAAGAGACAATATATTGGAGTATTTTATCACATCAGCGCATACAGATCTACCCCAATTCTTTTTTTTTTTTTTTAAGATTTTATTTATTTATTTGACAAAGAAAGATATTGAGAGAGGGAACACAAGCACGGGGGAGCTGGAGAGGGAGAAGCAGAGTCCCCACTGAACAGGGAGCCTGATGTGGGCTCGATTCCAGAATGCTGGGATCATGACCTGAGCCAAAGGCAGACGCTCAACGAGTGAGCCACCCAGGCGCCCCTGCCCCAATTATTCAAAGAGTTTATGTTACTTCCTTGTAGCATTGATGCTTAATTTATTTAACTTGCCTTCTGTTTTTAGATACCTAGGTTGCTCCTTTATTAAACCAGGTTATTAAACAGATGTGCAAAATTGTAAATCAAATTGTAAAACACTCTTCTAAATTTATTTGGTTTTGGGAAATATTTATACACTATGTTACTTTTACTAACATAAATGGGTTGAAAGATAATTATCTCTGGGTTTCTCCTGCTTTTGCACTTTCTTGCAAGTTGAGACACTCAGTGCCTTTGTTCTGGACTCCTTTGTCAAGGATGTTCATATTACGAACACACTGGAAGATAGCAATCATGTCTCTAAGGTATGCCCATTATAAAAGAATAAGGCTCCTAAGCTCAGGGCCTCCCCTGTAATGCAACTCAGTGTATGTGCTGGTATCACTTAACCCTCTTCATAATGCTCTGTGGGAAACGGGGCTTAGAGAACTCATAAAATAAAATGCTGACACTTCTGACTCCTGGTATCATTTTGAGTTTTAATGTTCTCTGTCTGTGACACAGGCATCTCATTTCTTTTGCCAGCATCCATGAAACTATGGCAGACTAACTTGTAAAATCTCAGGACATGTCATGGTACTAAACAGATTATTTTTTTTTTAAATTCCATGTCAGTTTTAATACTGTATATATCAATAGACATACCTCACATAAGTAAAGGCTTTTTAAGGTCATCCATCTTCTAGGGTATAAAGGTGTCCTGATATCAGAAAGTATAAGAACCACTGCTATATAATATTTCATTGTATTATTTATACAATTTATTTCTCCATTTACGGACAGACACTGGGTAGTTTCTTATCTTGGCATTTATGAATAAAGCTGCTACAAATATTCTAGTATATGTTTTTTGATGTACTTTAATGAGAAGATACGTGGACTTTGTGCTGTTATAAATGGTTTCATCTTTAAACATTTTACTTCCCAATTTTCTAACATAAAAAAATACAACTGCTTTTTATGTATTGACTTTGCATACAGTAGTCTAGCCAATACTGTTAATTTGATTAGTCTTTCTGTTGATTATTTTGAATCTTCTAAATACAAAATGATATAATATGGAGATGAAAGTTTTATTTCTTCTTTAAAGTTTCATATATTTTTACCATTTTTCTTGCATTTTTGCACTGCTAGGGCCTCACATTTAATGATGAATAGAAGAGACTAAAAATACATTCTTTTCTTCCTTATTAAAGAAGGAAAGCTTTCAACATTTTGCTATTAAGTACAGTGTCTCTGTTATGTTTTGTTTTTGTAGAAAATCTTTACCAGATTAAGAAAGTTGTCTCCAATTCATACTTTTCTAAGAGGATTTTTTTTTGTAAGTCACATTTGGACATTGTATCTTATCAAATGCTTGTCCTATGTCCAGTGAGAAGATGTGATTTGGTGATTGCATTTTTTAAATGAATTTTTTATGTGACATTTTATTTTTTAATTAAGCTCTAGGCCCAATGTGGGGCTTGAACTCACGACCCCAAGATCAAACATCTCATACTCTACTGACTGAGCCAGCCAGGTGCCCCTGGCAATTGCATTTTTTAAAGAAACTTTCTACCTCATCTCGGGCTTTTACTTATCATTCCAAAATTGGCCATAATATCCTCTTATGCTCTTTTAAGTATCTGTGTAATCTGTGATAATGTCTCCTGTTTCATTCCATTCATTCATGTCCTTTTTTTCATTCTATCCATCCATCCATCCATCCATCCATCCATCCACACATTTTTTGACTTAATCAATCTTGCCATGTATTATCAATATTTTTAGTCTTTTCAAAGAAACATACTTTGGCTTAATAGTCTCATAATTTTCAATTTTACTCATTTCTGCTATTATCATTATCATTTACTTTTTAAAAATTGTATTTGTGTATAATAAATATGTTGTTCTTCTTTTTCTAATGTCTTCACACAGTTTTCTCAGGCGGGATCCAGGCAGGAGAACAGTGATCATATTAAGTATTTAAAACAGAATTGTTACTTCCTATCCCCAGCCTCAGAAAACCGCTGATGTTTTCCAACACTCTAATTTAGATTTGCCAGTTCTAGAATTTCATATAAATGGAATCATATAATGCATACTCTTTTCTGCCTAGCCTTTTCATTCAGTAAAAAGTTCTTCAGATTCGTCCATGTTATTACAGGTTTTCAGTAGTGCTATGTTATTGCTAATATTCCACTGTATAGACATACCATCATTTGTTCATGGTATTTATTCACCTGTTAATGGACACCTGGGTTGTTTACAGGTTTGACCATTAGCGGTAAAGATTCTGTAAACAGCAGTATATAAGTCTTTGCATAGACATTGATTTTCTTTTTTCTCAGATGCATATGGAATTACTGAGTCATATGGAAATTTCACTGAGATTTTAAATGCAATTCTTAAGAATGTTTAGTTAGTGCTGACTGAGCTTTTATCCTGGATATAGGTTATTCCTTACTTCTACTTTTCTATTTTTCTTTTTTTTTTCTTTTAGATTTTATTTATTTATTTGACAGAGAGAGAGAGAGAGAGAGAGAGTGCATGCACGAGCAGGAGGAAGGGCAGATAGAGAGGGAGAAGCAGGCTCCCCACTGAGGAGGGAGCCCTATGCGTGGCTTGATCCCAGGACCCCAGTATCAAGACCTGAGCCGAAGGCAGCCACTTAATCAACTGAGCCACTCAGGCGCCCCTCCTACTTTTCAGTATTTGGCTTTTTTTTTTTTTAACTGTAACTTCATAGATAGGTTTGTGGATTGTTAAGAGATGGTGCATTTAAAACCTAGGCCTAAATTCATGGTAGTTAATTATTTATTAAGGGCAAACATAGTTGTAGCTATATTATAATTACTTTATTTATATTATTTCATTTTCTTTTCATGATAATCTAAAAGGGTCTGTATACTATTCTTATTTTTCAGATAAAGTATAACTAAGGCAAAGTTATATTAATTAATCTACTCAAAGATACAAAATTTAGAAGCTGCAGAGCTAGGATTTGAACCCAACAAGTGAGATTGCCAAGTCTGTTCTTTACTGCCTTAAATATAGAATAAAAGGGTAAGTAGATACTTGACCTCCTTCGGAACAAGGAAGTAGAACGATGCAGGTGCTTTCAGTATGAACAGCAGTATCCATTTAAATGAAGATTTCTAATGTCTAATTTTAGTTAATACATGCAAATTATGGATTAAAGTACACAAAGTAAAAGGTAGAAAACAAGAAGGTTAGGTGTATTTTTAAAGTGCAATTAATTTTATTTATCTTGTTAACACCTGATAGTTCCAAACCTAGTAAGGCTATTTATCACATAACTCAGGACTCAAACTATCTACCTACCTACCTAAACATATGCACACCAAATACTACTTATCCATCCATGTGATATTTTGGTATTAATTACAATTATTCACTAGACTATCCTTCGTAAACACTAACAGTACATAAGTGATTAAATTAAAAAAAAAAAAAAAAAAAAGAAACACTCCATATTGTTGGATGGATTTTCTTCTACTTTTTACAGCTGTGGTTTGAGCTCAGGTACAATATGTTCCATGGGTTGTACAGAATAAATTCCTGAACAGCTGTAACATCTTCACCTAATCTCTCAGCTGTTGGCATCAAGAAATAAATGGAAAATCTATAATGTTATTGTATTAATCATCATGAGAGGAAAAGTTCAATTACATGGTTTTTCGAAAAAGTAACAGTTGCTTATTACCAATTTTGTGACTAAATGAATCACGTGTATTTTTAAGGAAATTATTTTTAAACTTGCTAATAAGATACCTTCAAGAGGCTTATAAAAATAATGGTAACATTTTATCTTCTAAACTCTCGCAACTACAATACAATCTCTATGTGAACAGAAAATATGTTACTTGGGTACAACGTTTTCCAGTTTAACTACCAGACTCCTACTGATATAGAGGACCGCCACTGAGATCATTAAATAATCATTTTCAGAGAAAAGTTTGAGAGAAGAAACATCACACTTCTCACATACCACCTGAAAGGGGCTGCTTATGGAAAGCAGTGGGGGGGGGGGCGCAAGGGTAGAGGGGATGTGCTTTGTTCAAGACAGTAAGAAAGGATATGAACCACTTAACGAACGGAAATCAAAGTTTTGCCCATATATCTAGGCATTCGGTACTTGGAACACAAAAAAATTACATACTTCTTTCTTTCCATTTATCCAGGGACAGAACTCCCCCGTAGTAGTGATCTCTGATTTTGTAAACCACACCAGAGAAAAATCGTCAAAACAATAACCGATTTGGTAAAACAAAAACAAACACCCCCCCCTCCCAAATCACAACATCCTAGGTTTTAGTACTGATATTTACTTATTCCAAATTGTACAAATTTCCCACTATTAACTGCCTCAAAAATACTCTTTGTCTCAGACATTATAAAAAGGTACATTTACCACTCAGAGAAACCCCAATTTCAGGTTACAAGAAACGCAGGCAAAAGCTATACGGGATGTCATTTACAGCGTCATAAACGTGAAATGTAGCTAATGAGGCCTTCACAGTGGTTTGCGTCATGCTCCTTCTCACTCCGCCTCTATGGCAGCTACGATTCAGAAAAAGTCCATCCATTCTCTGCAAATCTGGCTGCTCCCTGCTCCAGTACCAGTGTTGGAAAACTCAATTTAAATCAAACCTACTAATCACTTCTGCCAGCCGCAGTGCACTTCCCAACACTCCTAACCCACCTGAACATTCTAGCATGACTTTGTTTCTTGCATCTCTCAGCCTTCCTCCAATTCAGCCACAGTCTAATTGGCTGGCTGGGGATTCCACTGTCACTCAAGCTAAACCCCAGACTCATTGAGGAAATTGGAAGCTGAGTTTGCAGTTTGAGTTTGGTTCCAAGGGTACATATTTCCTAGTGTTATTTTTTAACCCCTCTAAGCAGCCAGACAGAAGGTAAGAAAATGCATGAAACTGTACCTTAAAATACAGATCTTTTTTTCTGACACATTTAATTGTTTAGTTCCATGCTGGTGGTCAAGAAAGGAACTGAAGGTTTGTCTTCACATTTTGACACTAAAAAGGCAGCCATGATATCGTCTGGAAGCCCCTTTCAACAACCATTAGGTTACCATTTTACTTTTTGTTTTTTGTTTTTTTCATTTAAAGAATAGTTTGTTTTTTAGGTTACCATTTTAAAAAAAATGCTCTCCTTTGACCTCAAGGCTATTGGTTTTGGGAAGGAATTTAACAAAATTTTCTGTGAGTACCAATCAAGACAATTCAAGATTTTGTTTTCTGCTTTTAGATTAGGTCTGGTGGCCTCTACCTACCTACCTACCTACCTATCCACCCACCCACTCGTCTCACAGAATACAAACTATTTCTAGATTGTTACTAACGTACCTGATGCTACATACCACAAGAGAAATTCTGCCAGATCCTGCTGCGCAAATCAGAGGGAGATATTCTCAGCGCCAGGCTACCACGCTTTATTTCACTGTAGGTAAACACAAGACCAGGTGGTGGGCTCTCTGGCTGTGTGATCGAGCATGGAGGGTTACAAAAAACCTGCCACAGTGGCCTTCTCCTCAAGTAGTTTCCATCTTGTGAAGGACACATTGCACAGTGTCCTCTAGAAAGTACCAAATATGCAACAAAGACAACAAGTGATCAAGAGTTTCAGAGGAGGGGAGAGATGACTTTTTCCTAGCCGTTCTCTCCTCTGCCTTTCTGAGCAAAGGTAGGGCAGAAGGAACAGAACAAAAAAGTCTTGATGATTGCTTAGCCTCAACCCTCCACTAACTCAGAGTGGCTTTGCTCTCATCCAGCATTAACATACCCTATGGCAGGGCCCCTGGGTGGCTCAGTCAGTTAACCGTCTGCCTTCGGCTCAGGGTATGATCTCAGGGTCTTGGGATGAAGCCCTGCATTGGGCTCCTTGCTCAGCGGGGAGTCTGCTTCTCCCTCCCGCCTGCTCATGCTCTCGCTCTCTCTCGCTCTCAAATAAATAATAAAATCTTCTAAAAAAATAAAAAGAAATTGAAAAAATACCCTATGGCCGTTACACAGCCATCTCCATAAGGAATGAAATGTAAGCCTAGAGTACCCCAACACCATAAAACTGCACATTGACTTAAACAATGAAAAAGAAGTCAATGTCCATGGTGTATTAAATATTTGTGTCTAAACATGCTTGAAGTACAGACAGCATAATCTTTTTAGCCCAAATGTAAATTCACCTGAACCAGAACCAGACTAGAATTCACTCTGGAGGAACCAAAGCAAATTTTTCTTTCTTTTTTTTTTTCTTTCTTTTCGTTTTTGGTTTTGCATTTGCTTATAGCATTTACTTTCCTGTCTTAAAGAGTAAAGAAGCTGTTAAGTGTAAGCATATGCCTCTTTGTTCTTAGGTCACTCAAATACTCTTAAATTAAACACAATCTGCTATCTTTTTTACATGCCTTGTTTTCATTTCCTATCATATAATCCCCTATGTTTACATTTGATTTCCAGTCTTGGCCAATTAAATATCTTAGTATATGTTTATATCTTAGTAGATATAGTATATATCTTACATACTTAGTATATATCCAAGAGTTTTCTAGTTTTCTCCTTTTTACAACCGCCTTATTTAACTTTATCATATTCTTGACCCACTGGGATTCTACTACACAGAATGCAGGCCACCCTCCCTAATAAAAGACAATGTTCGTTGTTGTTCAGAGAAAACTATCGTTAAGTGGATATGAACCTTACTTATACTGTGTTCCCTTCTGGAGAGCGGTCACTGAATTGGCTTTTACTCACTGCTGGAATGTAAACTGGCAAGCCCGTTAAACTGGGATAGCCATATAAGCAGCAGATGCAGATTACCTACCCTACCCTAGGTTCATACAAACCCATGTAATTGGAATAGGCACTCAGAAGGACACAGTGGGTCTCATTTGCATTTCCTTTTACATGAAATCATTTTGTATCCTTTGGCATTTTTTTCTCTTTAGAAGAAAATCCCTTAAGAGTCTTTTTATGAAACAACCCATCCTGTGAAATACCCTAAGCAATTTTCCTAAACCTTCATTCTTTCATGATGATAATGATGATGATAATGTTGATTTGGGGGCCATCTAGTCCCAAATAATATGTCCAAGCATATTATAGGATAGAGGTTTGTGTAAGATTTGATCAGCGTTTTCAGATCTGTCCTATTCTCTGAAAGCTGCTCCCTCTTCTTGTAGTTAGCTTGCTGAACCGCAGTCACTAAAACACTGGAGCATTGATGGAAAAAGTATCAGTTCTTCAGGAATGAAAATTTAATTAGCTAGGAATCATTAGCAGGTTTCTTAAATTCCCTGAACCTCAATTTTCTTACTTTCTAAATTGAAAAAGTTTGAACAATGCATTTTTTAAGATCTATGATGCACAGGGTATATAATATATATAATATATACATTGTATACAGTACTTAATATATTGTACATATAATAGAAAAAAATAGAAAAATACATAGATATTATAAATATGTTTTATAACATACTGTAACATATAATAAATACAAATAAAATACTATATATATATATAAATATATAAATTTAATGGGAAGAGCTGCCATTATTTGAAAGCAAACATGTTTTTTTTTTCTTTGATGACTGAGCTCATTTATAACCCAGATTATTGACTTCATTCCCCAAGTCTTTTCCCATCACACATATGAATCCCTATCAGACTGGAGCACCCAGCGGTCTCACCCCCTCTCCTTCACTCCATTATAGTTCTTTGGGTCTTCTCTGATCCCTCCCATCCTCACAAGCCCAGGTGCCTTTTCTTGTCAATCTCAGGCCAATCTGATTGCCCACACTGGGGTAAGGGGCTTCAGATTCTGAGGGCAGGAGGCAGGGATGAACTAAAATGGTATAGCAAATAAAATCACTAATATTTTTTTCTGGATAAAACTAGTAACTTAATAATATTATACCAATATGTTGTTATTTTAACAACATCTATTTTTCCCATCTTACCATCTTACTGTTGTCCTATCTTTGTTTGGATCAGGACCTAAGAAGGGCTACCGCAATGTAAGTTAATATCCCATCCCATTTTAGAGAAGAGGTCAGGAAATCACATGCCCTGCCACATATGATCCTGTGGCATTGTCCACATTATTTGTCCAGTCGGATCCATAAGCAATGCTACCAGGCTTGTCCTGGGACAAGTTATGTTTCAGTTCTTTCTTGCTCTTTTCAGGGACTAGTAGACCCCACTGTAGTAGGATATTCAAGCTTTTATTTCCTGGGAGATCAAGCACTTTGTGAAACTGTCCCTTCCTGATTTCCAGACCTAATCAAAAGGATGTCTATCCTAGGTCTTCACTGTTCAAGTCTCTCTAAATAAGCTGAATAATACTTTTTAGATAATAGGCTAATGATTACTTATTAACGTTCTGTCCATCCTACCAAATGCTTACATTTAAAAAGTCTTCAGTGACTACCGGATACTAAAAGAATCCCAGCATACAATCATGTGAAAATCACAGGTTTGGGTGAAGGACTGAGGGAAAATATTTTGGGCTTACGGAAATTTTCAGAATCCCTTCTTCATATCCATGAAAAGCATGCTTAGGATTAAGATTAGCTTCAAGTGTTTTCTTCAAATAAAATGATCAATGAAGTACACCTACTACAGATCTACATACAGAAGACTGAAGGATTATATATGTAAAATTTCTACAATATGAATGTGTGTGTACATATCAATTCCGACAGAATGTTTATCTGTGCCTTAGGACTCTGAAAGCTTTCACCTACTTCCCATGGTTTTATTTCTCTGCTCTTCAATAAACAAAATAAAGGCCAGTGCAACAAGATACTAGAAGGCAAAATTTACTCTTTGAGGAATTCTGCGATCACAAAATCCCTAGTTCATTTTTCCCCCATCCCTTTCTGGTATCTCTTTCGCATTCATTCATTCATTCATTCATTCATTTTTTAAAAAGATTTTTTAAATTTATTCATTTGAGATAGAGTGAGAGACAGAGAGAGCAAGCACAAGCAGAGCAGAGAGGCAGAGGGAGAGGGAGAAGCAGGCTCCCTGCTGAGCAGAGAGCGTGACGTGGGGCTCGATCCCAGGACTGGGAGATCATGACCCAAGCTGAAGACAGACACTCGACCGACTCAGCCACCCAGGTGCCCCCGTCTTTCACATTTAGACGACTTCCTCAGTGGTTGAAGCCAAACATCAAGTCGGTCTTGCTTCAGCATAGGCCTGGAATAAGTTATTTAAAATGACATCCAGAGTGCTTGAAGAGTTTGTGAAGAAAAGACCAGGAAAAATAGAAGACAAGATGAACCGTATGGGATTTAGAGGAAGAGTAGCTATAACTAAGAGAGATATTTGAACGTCTTGACATTTAATGAATATGTAATATTTTATGCAAATGAACACACAATTTTTTTTCACTGATTCAGTAACTCTGGCACTCTGAATCAAATACCATTAGCACTTGGTTTAAACAGAAATATTTTGAGTAATTCAATAACAATTCAGCTACTTGAATATATTATGCAGGAAGCAGAGGAGTTGATATAATACATCAACACCCATAAGTTAACAATACACATATCAATTTCTTAAGCAGATTATGATATGATTCCAGCAACACAGAATAATCGCAACGTAAGAAACTCAAATTGGATTCTTCCCTCCATTATTGTTTTCTAATATTACTTAAATGATACTTCATTCTTCTTCTTCTAGTCCCATTAATGCTCCCTCTTCAACTATGTCAAGGCATCAGAGACTTCCAAAGACCAAAATGTAACTGTTGATTCTTGCTGCTTCTACTCACAACAATAAAACCTGCTGTACATTACATCATACTTTGTTTAACCAACTCTCCAGATTTGCCTAAGACTGAGGAGTTTCCCAAGACACAGAACTTGCAGTGCTAAAAGTGAGAAAGCCCCAGGCATACCATGACAAGGTTGTCACCCTAAGTCATCATCCATGTAATTGCTGAAATTAACACCTAGGAGCAAACCTTGATTTCTCCTTTCCCATAATTCTTCAGATCTACACAGCCAGTAAACCTTGAAGCCTCTATCATGAAAACATCCCTTGGACTCTCCCCTTCTTACTTCTCATCTGTAGTCATAACAAGCCAAACCAATACCACCACTCACTTGGGGAACTGCAATGTCCAATGAAGTGCTCCCTAGCCAGTGTTGCCCATTTACAGAAGTTCCTAGCCATGAATAAAAGTCATGCAGAATCTTGTTCCCACCTACTTCTCCAACTATTCTTGAACCCGCAACTAAGATCCAGCACCGCTGGTTGTGCTGCTTCTCCTTAACACGCCAAGCTTAATCCTGCCAGGAGGTCTCTGTGCTGCTGTTCCCATTGCTTGCAGTGATTTTTTTCTCCTTTTTTCTGCAACTTGCCATGTATTCTAAGGTTACATATCGTCTCTGCTAAGAGCCTTACTTGACCACCCAATCTAAGATTCCATTCGGTGACTTTCAATCACATCACCATGATCTAATTCTCTGTATAACAAGTAGTACTTACTATATCTGATAGTTTGTAGTTTTATTTTATTGTTTGTACTTTATTTTGTATTCTAAAGTTAAATGTTTAAAAATCATGTATTACTATGAACACAAGAACACAAGCATTTAAAATATATACAAGGAACTATTTTTTTAATCTCTAAGCCCAGCATGGGGCTTGAACTCATGACCCCAAGATCAAGAGTCACATGCTCTATGGACTCAGCCAGCCAGGCACCCGTAGGCAAGGAAATATTTAAAACAATGACTAATATGGATCTTTGGGTGGTAAAATCCTGGGTTATTTGTATTTTCTTATGCTTATTTGTATTTTCTTATGCTTTCATATTATTTTTTTTCCACTGCAGGGCTTGAATTCACGACCCTGAGATCAAGGGTCAGATGCTCAACTGACTTAGACACCCAGGTACCCTTTCCCTATTTTTTTTTTTTTTAATTTTTTAAAGGTTTTACTTTTAAGTAATCTCCATACCCAACCTCAGGCTCAAACTCACAACCTCAAGATCAAGAATTACATGCTCTACTGACTGAGGCAGCCAGGCCTTCTTCCATATTTTTTTTATACACTCTGCTTTCATAATTTTAGAAACAAACAAAATCAAAATCAAGCTTGTCATAAGAGGGTTTCATCTGAGGCTTACCCTCTGCTTTGGAAGCCCTGCTGCCTTACCCAGCGTGGTTTAGAAGGCCATACTCTCTGCTCCCTTTGTTTTCCTTGTATGCCATTATCATAGTACTTGTCGTATTGTTTACAATTTTTTCTTTTCTCTTGGTTTCACCCTCTAGATTCTGAACTCCACTGAGGAACAGAGGGCAAGGTCTGTGTCTTTGAGGTCATATTCCTCATACGTACTTGTAAAATAAACTTGCTCTGCCTTTAAATATCTCTGTTCACACCTATACAACACTGTTCTCCAATCAAAATGCAAAAAAAGGGTTTAGCACTTCCAATTCCTATCTACGTATGTTTGATCGTATAGTTTTTCTCAAAATAAGAATATCAACATATGTCAATAAATTGTCTATGCAGGTTACTTATAACTGTTCAACCTACCAATTCACTCCTCTCTTACATTAGAACAATTATACACAACAAACTGCTTGGGACAAACTGGATTCTCTACATTTTGTTCATTATCACATAAATACACCCTAACGAGACTGATTATGTGTTTCAAAATATGTCCTCTTTAATATTGAGGGTGTCTTATTATGACCACTGAAGTGACTGACTTCAAATGACATTTATAAATCATTTCTGACAAATGGATTAACATGCAAAAGAATATTACACAGGTCTTAGGCTTCAAAATAGCTTTTGATGATGCACTGGAGAGTATTTTGGATTTAGTGACATAATTAGGACTACATGGGTCTCACAGATCCTTAAAAGTTATGCATAACTCCCCTAAGAGTTAAAGGTACAAAGAAAAGGAGGATCTTTAGGGAATGGTTTCTTTACTTTCTCTTTCTTTCTTTCTTTCTTTCTTTCTTAAGATTTTATTTATTTATTTGACAGAGAGAGAGCACAAGCAGGGGGAGTGGAAGGCAGAGGGAGAGGGAGAAGCAGGCTCCCCACAGAGCAGTGTGAGCCTGATGTGGGGCTCGATCCCAGGATCCCAGGATCCCGGGTTCACGACCCCAGCCAAAGGCAGTCACCCAACCAAGACACCCAGGTGCCCTAGGGAATGATTTCAAGCTGTAAAGCATCCAGATACAAAACAGGTCAAGACTGGGTTAGTCAGCATTGTGGTAAGGACAGATTTTACCTAGTAGTGGAAAAATCAAAATGAAATAAAAGACAATACATATGTTCACAAGGAGCTTGATCTCTAGAAGAGTAAAAATAGATTCAAGGATACCATTAACACAAACAACAAAATCCAACCTGCTTACTAACACCCAAAATTCCTCTGAAAGATCAAAGCTTTCAATTTCACTTTAAGAGGTAAAGCTCTCTGGTTCTAAAGACTGTTACAAGTTGATATAAATTCACACTAAGATCACAATAACTGATATTTAGTCTTTCTTGCAAGTTTATTTTTAAATAGCCAATGGGTTCCTTAGATTTTTTTTTTTTAATGATTTAAGTCCAGTGAAGAATCTTTAGAACAAAAAGAAAGAAAATTACTTCTAATCCTATCACACAGCATTAAAATCTTTAAATCTTGGCGCATATACTTCTGGAATCAATATGTCTGCCTTTCTGACTCTGAATTTGTCTCTCTCCTTACTGAGCATTCTTAGGAAATAACACAAAAACTTATGAAAATCTAGTAATTGTGGACAGATATAAATCTTTTTTTTTTTTAAAGGATTTTATTTATTTGACACAGAGAGAGATAGCCAGCAAGAGAGGGAACACAAGCAGGGGGAGTGGGAGAGGAAGAAGCAGGCTCCCAGCGAAGGAGCCTGATGTGGGGCTCGATCCCAGGACCCTAGGATCACGCCCTGAGCCGAAGGCAGACGCTTAATGACTGAGCCACCCAGGCGCCCCTGGACAGATATAAATCTATCACAAGACAATACTGTAACTCCTATGATTGTTATGGAAATCATTTACCACTGACTTCAACATATAGGAAATGCCAAAAAATATTAGCAATTCTAATTTATCACTCCAATTTATACCAAGTGCCATGGATATAAAAGAGAGGTGGATAACCAACCTTTTCTGGAAAAAATTAGGTAAGGGAGATGTATGTGTCTGGAGTTTACAAATGAGTAGGAGGTTTCCAGGTAAAGAGTGGAATAAAGGCTATCCAAGAAACAAAAGTGTGGGGCGCCCTACTGTTGATTTCAGCTCAGGCCCTGATCTCAAGGTCATGAGTTGGAGCCCTGTGTGGGGTTCTGCACTCAGTGCAGTCTGCTTAGAATTCTCTCTCCTTCTGCCCCCACCTCCACACCCAAAATAAATAAATACATCTTAAAACAACAACAACAACAACAACAACAACAACAGCATTATAAAATATAGAAAGCTGGGGAGAAGTTAGAGCATAGAGTTTTTAGGGGAAAAGGGTAGGAAAGAGGGTCACAGATATAGATAGGAGGAAATTATACCATGAAGAGATGTTTCTATGTGAAACTGAACAGTGTGTGTTTATTTACCAGGAAACTGAGAGCCATTTGAAGACAAGAACAGAAGTTTTTAGCTCATTAATCAATCTAATAGAAATGTAGAAAATGAACTCAAATAAGGGGACTTAATGTTAAGAAGATCAGATAGGTTCCTTCAAATACCTATAAAAATTAGGGGCACCTGGGTGGCTCAGTTGTTAAGTGTCTGCCTTTGGCTCAGGTCATGGTCCCAGTGTCCTGGTATCAAGCCCCGCATCGGGCTTCCTGCTCTGCTTGGGAGCTTGCTTCTTCCTCTCCCACTCCCCCTGCTTGTGTTCCCTCTCTCGCTGGCTGTCTCTCTCTATATCAAATAAATAAACAAAATCTTAAAAAAACAAAAACCAAACCCATAAAAATTATTGCTTTTGAGATGGCTTTGAAATTTTCATTAAGATTACTTATATTTATCAAGCCTTATATTATCAAACCATTTCTTTCTCATTTTGTGCTTGATTTGTTTTTCCTTCTATAAAACCATGATATCAATATTTTTTCAAATCAAGCATGTATTTAAGGCATTAACTAAAAATCATCTTTTAAGACAATACAAAATATTTTATCATTTAGTAGTAAAAAAAAAATGCTGAGAAAAATGCTAAAAATTTTCTACATGCCAACAAGCCAGTAAAAAAAAAGGCTGGCAACAAAATAAAAATGAAGCCTTTTGAAATCATCCACTCTTTGCAATTTTAATTACCATACTAAAATGACTCTAATTTAACATTTAAGGAAGCCAGCTTTAAATGGTGTGTGTGTGTGTGTGTGTGTGTGTGTGTGTGTGCTTTCACCAAAGTAGTTTTAGTTTTTATAGGCCTAGGAAGGATGAATATTCTGCCTGAAAGTCACTCAAAATCTAATATTGGCCTTAATTTGCCATACTACTGTTTAGAACTTTGAATGATAGTAAATATGAGATATAAATACCATTTCCTTTATCTCTACGTGAGGTTTATTTTACTTATATTTTTTTAAGAGAGAGAGAGTGTGAGACTGAGCAGGGGTGGGGGGTAGGGGCGGAAAGGGAGAGAGAAAATTTTAAGCAGGCTCCACGCCCAGTGCAGAGCCCAATGCAGGGCTCGATCTCATGACCCTGAGATCATGACCTGAGTCAAAAACAAGAGTCAGACACTTAACCAACTGAGCCACTCAGGCACCCCTCTATGCGAGGTTTAATCTTACTTGCAAAATAGCAATTATGCTTATCCCGAGGGCAATCAACTGTATTATTTTAGAACAAACATAGGTCCCTGAAATTTATCTCGGTCTTGGATTGAAGACATTGGAAAAACACCAAAGCAATAAAGACTGCCAGGATTAGGATACCAAAGAGAAGGAAAGCTAGAGTCACCAATGTCAAATACCATGCTGCACTCCCTAACTAGGAGGCCAATTACAAAGCAGTGATGGACAGGACGTGAAGATGAACAGAGCTTCTAGTAGTCTTATAAAACCAAAGGGGCAAAAACTAAGGTTGTAGCCCAGAGAGGATGAGGGGACCTGGTAAGTACTCCAGACATTCAGGTGTGATGGCCAAAAAACTAAGAGTGAAATAGAAATAGATTAGCCTGTACAAAGAAATTACCCTGTTATGAATCAGCTCAAGTAAAAACCGAGTTAAGTTTACTTGCCCTGGAGATCACATCTGCCAGAACCTAAAGCAAGTTCCCTCAGGAAGACATCATCCAGTGATTCAAATTATTTCTACAGCATTTTTCTATACAATGTCTAGCAATTAATAAAAAATAAGCAGACATATGAAGATCAAATGAACAAAAAGCAAAGGACAAGTAAATAACAGAAGCAGAACCCAGGAGATTCAGATATTGGAGCTGTCATAGGTAGATTTTAAAAGGCCTGTATTGCACATATTCAAGAAAAGAGTTGATAGCATTGAGAATTTCAGCAGTGAATAGTAAGCCAAAAAAAAAAAAAAAATCTCTAAAACCAGAAAAGGCAACAGGTGAAATTGAGAACTCAGGAAATGTGTTTAATAGCACAGTATATACAGTTGATTTTTAAAAGTTTAGGAAAACAGAACACAGATTAATGGGGAAAAATGCATGTTGAAACATGGAGAGATAAAAGGTAGAAAACAGAGATACAATCTTAATAAGATACATGAGACATAGTGAGAAAGACGAATATAGAAGCAATTGAAATCTCAGAAAGAAGAAAAAGGGATAAAAGCAATATTTGAAGAAATAATAACTAAGAATTTCCCCAAATTCATGAAAGACATCAAGCCACAGATTCAAGAAACACCCCAAACACCAAAGCAGGAAAAACATAAAGGAAATCACTCCTAGTAAAACTGCCAAAAATAATAAAAATCATAAAAGCAATAAAAGGGACAAAGACTCATCGCCTTTAAAGGAGCAAAATCACGATTGACAACAAATGTCTCAAAATTAGCAGTCAAAAAGAGAGATGATGGAATGAGTCTTCAAGATATGAAAGCAAAAACTACAAGCAGAGAACTTCATACCTAGAAAAAAAATGCCCTCTAAATATAAAGGTAAAATAAAGACATTTTCAGAGAAACAAAAATTGAGAAGAATCACCTCTAGCAGTTATCTAACAATATTAAAGTACTGAGATCAAAACAAACCCACATGGAAGGAGGAAGAAATAACGACCAAAAAAAAAAAAAAAATCAAGTGACTATAGATTATCAGCTGTTGAAAAAATAAGAATGTTGTGGTGTGCAGTCTAAAATATATACATGCATTATATAAGTATGTTAACAAATGGCAACAAAGTATGAGAGGTTAGTGAAGGGAGTTAAGGTATTTCCAGATCTTTCTGTCATTCTGGAAGTGATTAAGTACTATGTATCAGAGATACTAATGAGTCAACGATCAATATTGTAATCGCTAAATTAATACTCAAGGAAGTTTAAAGCAATGTATATGCTGATAAAGGGAAAATAGGCTATATTAAAAAAACTAAACCAAAGAAGGTAAGAAAGAAGAAAAGAATGAAGAAATAGTGGGAGAAATTAGAAAACATACAGTTTGAGAGTTGGTTCAAGCCCAAATATATCGGTAATAACATGAATAACAAAATAACATTAATTACATTAGTTGAATAAGGATTGGGCTGTAGTAGAGCAAGTTTGGAATCACACTGTGCTGGTTTGAGAGAGGGACCATGAATACCACACCGTCAGAAAGTATTAAGGAAGAGACAGTTCCGAGACACAAAGAAGTTAGGCAAATGAAGATCTGCACAGCTGGTTGGAGAAAGGATATTTAAGAACATAAAGTAGATAGGTATGTTTAAACCACTCTATGGGGCGCCTGGGTGGCTCAGTCAATTAATAATACATCTGCCTTCAGTCAGGTCATGACCTCGGGGTCCTGGGATAGAGCCCCATGTTGGGCTCCCTGCTCAGCGGGGAGTCACTTCTCCCTCCCTCTGCCCCCCCTCCACTTCCACTCTCTGCTCTCTCTCTCAAATAAATAAAATCTTAAAAAATAATAAAAAAATAATAAACCACTTTAGGATTTTTTGTTGGTTTGCCTGGGCTGCGCTAATAAAGTGCCACAGAATGGGTGGCTTAAACAACTGACATTTATTGTCTCACAGTTAGAGAAGCTGGAAGCTGAAAGGAAGGTATCAGCAGCACGGGTTCGTTCTGAGGGCTGTGAGGGACAATCCATTCCAGGCACCTTTCCCTGGTTTGGAGATGGTTGTCTTCCCTGTGTGTCTTCACATCATCTTCCCCCTGAGCAAGTCTGTGTCCAAATTTCCTCTTAGCAGAAGGATGCCCACCATATCTGATTGGGGCTGGCCCTAATATCCTCATTTTAACTTGCTTGTCTTTGTGAATACCTTATCTCCAAGGAAGGTCACATTGTGTGGCACTGCAGGTACCGGATTCAACGTATGAGTTTGTAGGCAGACACAACTCAATCTGTAACAGAGTGTTTATCGTCACTGTAATAGGTTTGAAAATAAAATCTGTTTGAAACCCTCAACAAGCCTATAGAAAATGTTAGTAGGGATCTAAAAACGGGAGTAGAGATATCGAATTCCTGCTGTACTTGGGCGTGAGCAGAATCTACCGTCACCAGCGGTGAATCAGCGTAAGGACTTTTGTGTACAAACCTGGATTGCACGCAAAGAAAGGATTTCAAGACCTTGTAGAGGATCAGTGCAAGCCACGGATAGAACTAACGTGTTCGTGGGATATCCGTCATTATCTCCAAAGAACGAAAGATCCGAATTGGTTCAGTTGTTGAAAGAAAGAATATTCACCGTTCCCTTCCCCATGCCCCAAATGCCCCTCAAACCCACCTCAAAAATGTTGACTGGATTTCTATAATTCCTTCCAAACACCCTGCTGTTTGAAACATTTTAATGATACAGTAATTGGACACACACTGACATACAATGTTATTTTTTTAAACATTTAATGGAGGTTAAATAACGGCTCCAAAACCTATGGTTCCATGTGAATTTTTACACATTAATAATACCACCACAGTAAGTTACGCTTTTCTCCAAAGTGGGCTGTGTATAACCCAAAAGATCTGCAAGATATTCAGTTTGTGTGGAGGGGGAAAAGTCCGTTTATATTTCTATTTATTTTATTTTAATTCTAAAAATAAGAAATTAAGCTTATTAATAGTATAGATTAATGAGTAATTTTGTCACTTCTTATTGGTCACATGTGGCAGTTGGTACATCAAAGAATCTGAGGGCACCTGGGTGGCTCAGTCAGTTAAGTGTCTGCCTTCAGCTCAGGTCATGATCCCAGGGTCCTGGGATCGAGCCCCACGTCGGGCTCCCTGCTCAGCAGGGAGTCTGCTTCTCCCTCTGCTACCCCTCCTCGCACTCATTCTCTCAATCTCTCTCTCTCTCGAATAGATAAATAAAATCTTAAAAAAAAAAAATTTGAGGGTAATGGGAGAATTCCATGCTGATAGGGATTATAATTATAATGTAGCCACACACTTGCCAGCCCTCACCTCTGTTCATCCGAAGCATCACAAGACAGTCTGTAGGTTCTGTGTGCTTTGTTAAGGTTATTTTGTCTAGCTTTAACCAATCTGACCTTTTAAAAATGGATGTGACCTAATAAGATTTCTAAAAAGCAACATTAGAGTGGAGATACTACAAATAATTCAAGCACAAAAGAAGAGTAAGAAGATGCGATAGGGGCACCTCCAGCAAGGGTTTCTCAGCTAAGCCAGGGAGTACAAATGATGTCAACTGAATTTTTCCTGACCAGAGTTTAAACAAGTGTAAAGAATGGAGAAGACAATTAGGAGAATGAGTTTACACTTGTTTAGAGTGAATTCGGATCTAATGTTTAAAGGCCTAAAAAATTTTAAGAGGAGTGCCTGGGTGGCTCAGTCTGTTAAGCACCTGACTCTTGATTTCTGCTTAGGTCATGATGTCGGGGTCTTGAGATAGACCCCCCCGTCAGGCTTCTCACTGGGTATGGAGCCTGCTTAAGATGGTCTCTGTACCTCTCCCTCTGCCCCTCCCCACTCACTCCTACTTGCACCAGCTCTGTCTCTCGCACAAAAAAAAAAAAGTTAAGATATTAAGCAACAAAGCATCTAAAACATAAAAACAAAGGTCTATAATTGGAAAGAAAAAGCTTTTATGTATATTACTGACAAATAAAATTATTTAAAATAATGTTAAGTTGATAATTATCTTCTTTTCCATTTCTATTTTGGTGTTTTTCTAAAAATGCATACATTGTTACATTACTATGTGTATATAAAATATAAATAGCTATGCATCTATTGAGGTGCTCTAAAATGTCTCACTAGCATTAGGGTCTAAGAAAACAGTTGGGAGACTTACACTCTACATATGCTTTCCTTGTATTTGGAAGTAGATATATCAAGGGAATTTCCCAGTGGGACTTCTCTTTTTTAAAAAAAATCACTTATTTTGACAAAGTGAAACTAGACAGTATATATTAGTAGGTTTTGAACTTCCAAGATAATTTAAGAAACAAATTCTGTACAAATAAAACTAGCTCATTAAATGGATGTAGGACTCAGCAGTGCTTAAAATAAATAACATAGTTGAGTTTAGTTTTCATGTATTCAACAATATTTATTGAATGTTTGTTACATGTCAGGGACTGTTTGGACTCCGAAGAGAATACTGAATAGGAAGGATATAGTCCTTGTCCTCCTGGAGTTTATGTCCTAGTGGAAATACCAGAAAAATAAATAAATATGCATTTTGTCAGATGTGAAATACAAATGAAATGAAATAGAAATATGGGTGCAGTGGCCAGAGAATGGTAGTCAAGGTAAGTGTTACTTCATAGAAGGTGACAGAAAAATTCCTCACTGAGGAGGCGGGATGTGGGCAGAGACCTGAAGGAAGTGCGGTAGAAAGCCAAGGGGTTATCCAGATGTTCCAGGCATAGAGAAAGCAGGTACAACACCCCCCCGCCCCCCTCCCCGTGCTGGGTGCCGCGTTCAAATGGGAGCCTGCTGGGAGCGGAGGGAGTGAGGGTGGTAGGAGGAGGCCCAATAGCAGAGAGAAGACTGGATCACAGGCACCGCCTGTGGAGATTTGTATTAGCTCAGAGATGGAAAAGCCAATGGAGGAGTTAAAAGAAAATGAGTGACAGAATTGAAAAGGTTTGACACGTTTTAAAAGTATTAGAAAGCGAAGAGGGCATCATACATAATCGCCAATGATCTAATATTTTGGTACTTGATAATTTCATAATGTCATTCATCATGATTTCTGAAACATAAATCAATTTCCAAAGAGCTAGTGACGGTGAACCACGTGAAGAAGTCCAATGCTATGGGTGAGGCTAACAAAACATGGACCCTCACTTTCGATGAACTTACAATTTATAGTTGGGGATTCAAGTCAAATACATGAGAATTTCTCTAAAGCCACTCTTTCTAAAAGGATTTCACTTATTGATTTGAGGGAGAGAGAGAGAGAGAGCAAGTTAGCATAAGTTGGGGGAGAGGAAGAGGGAGAAGCGGACTCCCCGCTGAGCAGGGAGCCCGATATGGGGCTCGATTCCAGGATCCTGAGATCATGACCTGAGCCGACAGCAGATGCTTCACTGACTGAGCCAACCCGGCGCCCCTAAATGCACCCTTTTAGTAAAATGAAAAACATTAAGATTCTTAAAAGGGTGTACTGAAACAAGTTCCAAATGTGTGGTATGTTTACAAAGGTACACATTCGGCAGAGAGATAACTAACTGTGGTCTGGCTTTGCCTGAGGAGGTGTCTGGAAAATAGCGAGGAGTAAGCAGTGGGGGGGGGGGGGGGGTAGAAAGAATTCCAGGCAGAGAGGAAGATAAAAATGTAAGGAACTTTTCAGAATTTCTAGGTAGATTTTCTTCCTTCTATCTAAAGCATAAATTCCACATGAATATTGAAATATTTCATTAGTGTGATTATTAATTATTGGCTGATTATATTCCTCTGCAAGTATATTAACCAGCTTGTCTCTCCTGACATAGCAATGCATTTTTATTTTTAATTATGCTCCTGACATAAAAAAAATCAGAAGGCAAAGAGAGCAGATGTGGATTCCACGGGATTTAAAGATTAATCTATCCTCCACTGCACCCACTCAGCTTCAGGCAGGAAGAAGCACTTGCTAATGAGTCAGATGATTACCGGCATTAGGTTTATTTAGAGGAATTCCATGTGTGAGGGTGGGCTTGGAGTGAGTACACCCAGAAATGGAAATGTGAATGCTCCCCCACTTCAGCATTATTCAAATAAAGTCATGCTGACACCGCTTTGCACAACTGAAATTTATCAGTTGTTACTGTTCTAAACCACAGCTTCAATCGAGATGCTCTCCTAACAGGGACTCATCTTTTAGGTGCTGTTCGCTGCCCACATGGCAGAGGTATAGACTATAAAAAGCTGAAACTGAAATAATGCCATGTACTTGGAAAGTCTATGACAAGAATTCTACTGCCATCAAGAGCATCTTTCCCTCATAGCAGGTCAAATGAGTCTCTAATTCAACTTGTGAAACGCTAGATCTTTGTTGGAGAAATAGCCACACCGGCTTCCCAAAGCACTACGAAATACTCTCTCTTCACCGAGCTGAAATTTCTTTCACAGTAACTACTTGGTTTTAGACCTAAACTTCCACAATTCATTACAGTGATCAATGCTATTAATCCCTCATTTGCTCTCAGTGTTGGAGGACACACACATACTAAGCATTTACCACGAAAATAAAGAGAACCTTTCTTTTTCTGTTTTTGAATGGTGATATTTGCTTGATTATTTTGTTTCAGTGAAACATCTGGTACAAGTTAATGAGTCTATTTGTAAATATGTTTACATTTTGTCGATTTTGAATTTTTTAAACTATATTATCAAATGCTATCTTAATTTGTCTTTCCTCCAAGTGGTTGTCTTGTCTCACTTTAGGAAATCTTTGGATTTCAAAACATGTTTGACATATGTGATCATCTGAAAGGAATTGCCACATTCCATCTCTCTCAGCATTTAATTATAGCCAATCTTAGGTAACCCTCACTCTTGTACAGATGCAGCGAAAAAAATCATTAACCTTCCTGAAACAACTCAAACATATCCCCACATAAAAGCCTTCCTGGGGCACTGAATCCTTCGAGATACATCACCGAGCTCACAGCATACTTATTCCATGCGTTATACTGGTAGGTGATTCTGAGCATATTTACAGATGTTGACATTTGTCTGAGGGTATAGATTATTTAAGATTTTTGAGGTTACTGCCTCTCTCTCTCTCTCTCTAATTGTGCAAATGGTCGAGTCCATTAACAAACAAAAGAGTTACTTAGAGGATCTGTGTTGTCAAAACCGATAAAGAACATACGTACTCTAGTGGCAAGGATGAACACTGGAATCCAGACACTGAGTCCGAACCTCATTTCTCTTTAGGAAGGTTAACTAACTTCTGTTTTCATTCTTTTCTTTTTTCTTTGTAATCTTTAAAGCAGTGCTCTTAACTTCTACTTCATTTCACGGTTGTTGAAAGAATTAAATAACCGCCTGTCACATTTGTGGTACACAGTCCCTAAAACTAATTAACTGCCGGTTTTGGCTGCAACCTCACCAAAATTATTGAAATCTATCATGTGGTTACAAGAGACAAGGGAAGAGAAATATTTAGTACCAGATAATATCCAGGATCTGGGAAAATAATTATCTTAACAGGCAGAGAATCAATATTATATTCACTCCATCTTTCTATCCTTGACACTTGCATGTGTGCCCCCCGGACCTCCACGCCACCAGAAGGCATGAGGCTCCCGTTTAACGGCAACGCTAGTATCTTCAAATGATAAGTGAAACTGGAATCTGGACGGGGGAAAGAAAGCTTTTTAGGCAAAGATCTGCAGCTGGATTGCATGAAAGCCAAGAGATTACGACTGCAAAAGAACATTAAGACAAAAACGAAACAGCGATTCTGGGATTCAGGCTTTAGCAATTTGTGGAGCCTCTGGAAGAGACAAGGTAGTACACAGTGGACAGAGGTATCAGAACTCAGGAATGAATTCTAGATTAGGTGGCTACATTAGGATTTCGACAGCATTTAGAAACTAGTTGACTCCACGTCTATGGGTGAGATTTCCTTGGAAGAAAACGCAAGATGAATACACAGGATCTAGGCCGTGTGAAAAGAGAGAACTCTACCTTAGGGGCACTTATATTTAAGCATCGTTATAGGAAGAGAAAGTCACACTGGGAAATAAAATAATTGGCAGGAAGATGTAAAGAAAACAAAGAGGAGTAGTCTTCCAGAAATCGGAGAAAGAATTCTAAGAGGAAATAACAGAAAAATGGCCACAGGATTTAGTGATCTGTTGCTTATTTTCTAAGAAAGGTGAGAACAAAAGTCACATTTCTTTTGGTGATGAATAAATTAGTAAAGCGAGAAGTTGTGAAAATGGGAAGTACAGCTCATTTCATTAGGAAGCTTGATTGAGAGGGAAGGAGAGAAGGTGGGTACTAGTTTTTAAGAGACATAGCCTCTAGCTTTGCTATTTCCTGAATGTGTCTGAAGCAGAGGAAACATTTAGGAGGGAGAGAGAAATGAGAAGAAGAGAGCGGGTATGAGGGGAATGGAGATGTTTCCTCAAGAGGAGGAATGAATTGAATGTAATACTTAGTGTGATTCCCTTAACTTCCAAGGAAGAACAAAGAACCTCTCTCCTTAATGCAGACTGTGAAACTGTCAGAGAGACAACACAGCAGCGTTTGGTCCTCTGCTAGAAGTCACACTCTGTCAGGTGTAGAGTATACAAGGAATTCATGACTTTCAGTGCCGACAATTCCATTACTGACAATTAAAAACAACAACTGAATCTCTACTAGAGAATCGGGGGTGAAGTGGATGTGATAAAACTCTGGGAGAAAGGGACTGGATCACATGGAAATTATCAAGTGAAATTAAGGGGATTAGACTGAGCTTGAAATGGGCTACAGACCACAAGAAGACCACTTCTAGAAAAATCAGGGTAAAATCCACCATGATGCTTTGGCTGGAGATTACACCCATAGGTACATAGGAAGAGATAAAAGATATCTGATAAAGTAAAAGCTCAAAATCTGTTCAACTTATAATACTAGGGGCAAGAAAGAGGACTCTATGAATCCAGAACAGAACATGGTGTCCAGAAGCAGGTGATTTTATCTGAGAATGGAGAACCTCTCAGCATGTATTTTGAAACTTTGTTTTCAAGGACCACGATCTTCAAACTAAAAAGAATAAAACAAACACGGTCCAGAGATATTTGAAGTCCACGAAAGGTGACAAAATAAGAGGAAACAAATTCAACTCTCAAAGGATACGTCAACAATCCCCAGAGCACAGAAAGAACTAGCAAACCCAGCAAACGTAATTTTTGAGACTTTTTTTTTTTAAACAGAAAAATGGGAAAGGTGCCAGGAAACATGACAAAAAGAAATCACCGTAATTTACAGATGAAGGGGAGATCACAGAATCTAGGAACCACAATGCTAAAGGCAAAAATGCTAGGATATATCATAATATCGGTAATTTGTATATCTGAGAGATCAAAGAAAGAAAAAGTGTTCATACACAGCTTGTGGGGATATATACAAAGGCTCTTTGGAAGAGGTGACTTTTGAAGATTGGGGACATTTTAACAGATGGAGAGGAGGAGGGGTAGAGCAGGGGCAGTGGGTAGAGCAAATCAGACAAAGAGAAAGAAGCAAGACTGTAATTGTCATGTTTGGGGAAAGAAAGATAGTGGAATAGAAAATAAATCTGGAGCTAAAAAATAGTAAATGGCTATATTATGCTTTTGCTGCTAACAACAGTCTTATCAAACGATAGGTTAGCTTGAATGGAAAGCTAAAGAATATTTCATATTGATGTGTTTTTTTACATAAGCAAGCACTGCTTACGGGTATGTTTTGTTTTCATCTGTTTCTATTTTAAACTCACAACCAATCCGAAAGGGAAGAAGCTATGCCACTCTCAAGATGCTTTTGCAAATATTAACACCTTATGGATCTTTTCATTTAAAGGAAGCCTCACAACTGCTCACCTTATTCCAGCCCTCCAGGCTGGTGCTCCAACACTTTCATGCTTTTTAAAAGCAGGAATGTAAATTGGTGCAATCACTGTGGAAACAGTAGGGAGGTTCCTCAAAAAATTAAAAAGAGAAATACCACGAGATCCAATAATTCCACTACTGGGTATTTATCCAAAGGAAACGAAAACAATACTTTGAAAAGATATGTGCACCTGTATGTTTACGGCAGCATTATTTACAGTAGCCAAAATATGAAAGCAACCCAAGTGCCTATCGATAGATGAATGGACAAAGAAGATGTGGTGTATCTATACAATGGAATATTACTCAGCTAGAGAAAAGAATGAGATCTTGCCACCTGTGACAACATGGACAGACCTGGAGGGTTTTAGGCTAAGGGAAAAAAGTCAGACAGAGAAAGACATGCCTTACACGTGATTTCACTTACATGTGGATTCTAAAAAACAAAACAAAACAACAAACAGATTCTTAAATGCAGAGAAGAAACTGGTGGTTGCCAGGGGGGATGTGGGGGCATGGGGAAAACAGGTGAAGGGAATTAAGAAGTACAATCTTGAAGTTATAAAATAATTAAGTCACAGAGATGAAAAGTACGGCATATAGAATATAATCAACAATCTTGTAATAACGTTGGATGATGACAGATGATGACTATACTTAGAGTAAGCACTGAGTCACGCACAGAAATGTCAGATCACTACATTGTACACCTGAAACTAATTTAACAGTACATATCCACTATATGTCAATAGTAAATTTTTAAAAGAAGGTTTTTAATACTCAATTCCCTAACATGCCCTGGGTCTTCTGTGCTACATCCCTTCACAGTGTAGATGCTCTGATAGGGGTTTTGCTCTATTTTAAAAGATGTCAGCCCGGCAGGCAGAGCTTTGAAAAATGTGATGGGAATGTATGGTAGTCAGAGCTCTTAAGACCTAACCATCTTATTTTTTTATGTGTTTTTTTTTTTAAAATAAAAAAGATCAGTCGAAGTCTCAGTATTTCGAAGACTGTCACCCATCAACGCTAATTCCCTTATTGTCAAGATGCCACTCACCAGCCTTCTTAAGACCAAATGCAGAACACAGTACGGCGATTTTATTTATGTGTGAATAAACGGACTCCATCACCCTAAGGTTCCACAGTGAAGCAAACAATATATTTTTCAGGCCAGTTAAAAAAAAAACACCAGTTCATCCCAATGGCAACACTCCAGCAGATGTACTGGTAGATATTTTACCAGCTCTAGCGGTAAATTAATCAGTGATATTGATCACAGAGACGGAAAAGTCAACACTGCACAGTGACCTCAAACTTTAAAGCACATATACAGAAACTCAATTTAGGATACTGGCAAAGGATGCGTGTAAAAGACTGACTTAAATGTGGACGAATGGTATCTGATTTTCATACTCAAGATAGTATCTGGTTTTGAACGAGAAATTCTGAAATTTGAATCAGGATCTTCGTTCAGGTTAATCATCTGTAAAATGGGAGTAACTTGCATGACTGTGATAGCATCAGAGAGAATTTCCACAGAATGTAAGAATGCAAGGCGCATAGCAAGTGAGCAGTAAGAAGAAACTCTTCGTTTTACTGTAAAACTTGTATTTTTGCCTGTTGGTAAGGGTGTTTCTTGACCCCCATTTGTGCACACGCATTGCCTAAATGATTAATTAAAATATTTGAAGGTTTTGGAAAAGATATTTACATGTAAACTTCAAGTCCCTTAGTACTATTTTGTTGTGAAATAGTGATTCTTCTCGAACAAATAACATTGATTATCCCACAAGAGCTTCTGCTGTTTTCAATACAACCCATTCCTTGACAAGTAACTCAGCTTCTACTTGCAGGGAATTTTTCACCTAATCAAGTATTGCCATAGAAAATGTATTCCTGTCCTAACCTAAGCAATAAACAGCTGACACACAGAGGCGCAATATTTGTGCACCAGGTGTTACACAGATGATTTGTGATGACACAAAAGTGCAGTTTTCATCTTTCTGGAAGCATTTCCTTGGCTTTCTGCTGAAAGAGGGGAAAAATCTGCCATCACTCCTTTCTGTTTCGACACCTGAATTTCATTGAGAAGGAGACTTGGTGACAGAGTGACACAATTACATGCTGCCTCGTGCCTTTGCTGAGCCGGGGAGGGGGGTGGTTCTGAGGTTCTGAGGCAGGCTGGGATCGGGGAGAATGTGAGAAATGAAGAGTGAGTTCATGTATTTGGTATTTGTTTATTCTCTTATACAAAATGATTACATTTAGCTATAAAAAGACACGCTTTCTTATGCCTCTTTTACACGGCCATATTTTCACCTCCAATTAGGTGAAGTGTCCCTGGTTTTCCCTAATGCTCAGCCAGCTGGCTTCTGAGCTTATCGCCGGCCTGATGCCAAATCCTGGAGTATCTGGCACCTACAGGTATAATGACCTGCCTGTGGCCGCGGGTCACCTGCATACACCAGGCAGGAGTGACAATCTGATTTTTAGATCTCTTGTCATTACAGTGAAGCAGACTCACAGCACTCATGGCATCCATTTCCTGTCACTTGGAGAGGTAATTGGTGACTTTTTCTTTTTCTTTTTTTTTTTTTTAAACCATGTCCGTGTCCTTGCCAATGGAAACAGGTTTTCCTGAAGCAGCCAATAACCTCAAGGCTCCTACATGGGACAAATCCCTTCAAAATAGGCACACAGTTTCTTATGAATGTATTCAATCGGTGCTGCCTTAGGCCACAGGAACCCGGGAATGCAAGCCAAATGACACAGACAGACCCCGAGCATAACATCCTTGAGCAGAGAGAGCTCATTTTACAAAACGCCTTTCTCTCCAAGTCTCTGAGGTACACAGAACAGCTATAGTTTTACCTGGTTCATATGTATCTCCTCACCAACCCCCCATATATGCCCCAGTTTTCCTTCAGAGATAGATAAAAGGGGAACACCAATCCCACCCAAATGCTCCTAGCGGTCCATAGTAAGAAAGAAACGGACAGCAAAATGCACTCATCCGTCAGTAACAAGCACCACTGTGCTACTTTTAGCATCTCTGGAAGCCAGCAGCTAGAATGGCAGGCCCACTCAGAACTCCCACATACGTACCCAGCTCCTACCTACACAGGAAAATCAAGAAGCTTTTCTTCTTGGCGGAGCACTTAACATTTCTAAAGTCTTTGGAAGACTATCAATCAAATTGAATACATAACATTTTCATGAATGTCCCTGATCACCTGTTACTCTAAACACAGACAATGGAGAAATCAAACCCTGAAGTCTTTTTTTTTTTTTAAGATTTTATTTATTTATTTGACAGAGAGAGAGACAGCCAGCCAGAGAGGGAACACAAGCAGGGGGGGTGGGAGAGGAAGAAGCAGGCTCCCAGCGGAGGAGCCTGATGTGGGGCTCGATCCCAGAACACCGGGATCACGCCCTGAGCCAAAGGCAGACGCTTAACGACTGAGCCACCCAGGCGCCCCAAACCCCAAAGTCTTTTACCACCAAAGTAATGTATTTTTTTTTTTAATTTGAGGTATTTTACTCTTCTTTGAAACTGGAAACAATCCTTCAAATGAAACACAGATCTAAACTGGTAAGAAATACAATAACGAAGATACACATATATGTAACTATAATTTGCATATATATATTGCTCTTTCTTCAAGGAAATATTTATCAGTTTGCTTCTCTAAATATAAAGCAAAAATGTTAAGGTTTTTGTTTTTTGAGGGGGTTGTTTTGTTTTTGCTTTTCAGTGGCTATTTTATTAATCTCTATATTTAGAAATAAGGGACTTTAATATTATCACAGAACCTACATAGCTTTTCTGCTTCCCCTCAAATACAACTGGCCTTGAAGTTCATGGTTAAAAGGGCATCAGCCTCAGCCTCAGCCTCAGAGAGTCATTCTATGGCTAACAGATTTTAAAAAACTCCAGTATGAAGGGAAGCAAGTAGCTATCCTCCCCGTTTAGACTGCTGACATGTATGCCGTTTGTGTTTCTGTTTCCCTCCGTGTTCACTCTCGTATCTATCGTGTGACTCAGCTCCCTGGAGAGAACTTTGACATCACAACTCAGGCCCTGTCAAGAGTGACCCACTACCTTGGGAACAGGCATCAGGCCAGGCTGACAGATGGCTATCAGTTGGACAAGAAATATGCTAGGCTGTGTTAGGTTAGAGCATCACCAGCCAAACTCTCCTTTGAAACCACTCAAAGGATAGCCTGTGAACACGTGTCTGGTTTTGTATATAAGGAGATTTTCCAAATTAGGCTATTCCAGTGTTATCTTAAATAGATGACTCAAAGTACATTGAGCTGCCCTTGTTTGTGGATTTACTTGTTTCTTGGATTTTGGATTTCTGCAGTTATTCATATACTAAGGAAATGGTTTTTATATTCCTGAAATCCATGGAAGGCACTCAGAAACTGCTTCCAAAAGGCTTCTGTCCTCCTGTGCAAGCCTCTAGCCAAAGCAGGAAAACAATTCCTCAGGACTGTTTTCTCGAGATGCTGCAGCTTGCTAAGGAATTGCTAAATGTATTTTTACCCCATCTTATTCTTGATTGAATCTGCTATACAAACTAAATGAAGATGAAATATCACCTTCTTTGATGATCACTAAATAGTTCACAAATTAACACTAAACTGCAAATGAGGGGATAATGTGTCTTTCTGAGAAAACCAGATGCTTTCTGTTCTAAAGTACATGCCATAACACGGTGGAATACTTAATGTACGATGCATGCCATCTGCTGACTAATCCAGAATATTTACAAGGGTAAATAATTCCAATAACTGTTTTTGGTAAATGGTTATTCGACTTAATACAACTACATCCGAACCACAAATTTCATCTTGCTAATTTTTTTTTTAAGATTTTATGTATATTTTTAGTTGACAGAGAGAGGCAGCAAGAGAGGGAACACAAGCAGGGGGAGTGGGAGAGGGAGAAGCAGGCTCCCTGCTGAGCAGGGAGCCCGATGTGGGGCTCCATCCCAGAACCCTGGGATCATGACCTGAGCCAAAGGCAGATGCTTAACAACTGAGCCACCCAGGTGCCCCACTGAGCCACCCAGGCACCCCTCATCTTGCTAATTTTTAAAAAATTTACCAGCCAAGATTCAGCATTCAATCCAATTATAAAAAAAAAAAATAAAAGGTAACTGCTCTGAGGTTAAATACCAGGGGAAGTTTTTAAATGCCTCTCAGACATGCGATAAATAAGTAATGAATAAATCTGAATGCTTCTCCCTCCATCCATGTCAATTAAAAGAACAAAATATATTTTTTAAAACCCCATAGTGAGAAGCACAAATCTCTGAGCTTTCCCTGTTCCTGATGTATGCCTTGTGCTACTTTCAAATCAGTTTGAATCAGATGTAAACAACATAATTGAAGAAATGCAATTTGCCATGTCTTTGTTTAGACACAGCAAGTAACACAGATGATTTTAGAGATTGTGCACAATTTACATTCAGTAGAAACAGTTGAAAAGAATGATAAAGATTACCTTTGTTTTCTGAATTTAATAGTTAAATCAGTATGACTGAAACCATGTAAAGCCCATTTGGCAGTACAAAGCACCTTCACAGGTAGTAATTTCTTGGACATAATAATGTCTTTCTTTTCTTTTTTTTTTTTTTTTAAGATTTTATTTATTTGACAGAGAGAGACACAGTGAGAGAGGGAGCACAAGCAGGGGGAGTGGGAGAGGGAGAAGCAGGCTTCTGCCGAGCAGGGAGCCTGATGTGGGGCTCGATCCCAGGATCCCAGGATCACGCCTTGAGCTGAAGGCAGATGCTTAATGACTGAGCCACCCAGGCGCCCCTGGACATAATAATTTCTATCATTAAAAATAAACAGAGAAACAGAATATTTTGTTTTTTTCTTACCTAAAATTTAACCTGTAACGACAGCCTCTGATTTACCGCCACAGATTTTCACACTTTCATTTTCGAAGTTCAACTATCATTCTCAATGCCATAAAAACTTTATCACAAACTTTGTTTGGTTACTACATTGCTTAATAGATTCTAGTATCACCACCTCTGTTTAGGTCTTTTTTTTTTTTTTTCATTGGCATCGTGAATACTTCCTTTTTAAGACTCATGGGGAAACCAAGTACAAAGCAGGCAGAAAGTGAAGGTAATTTGAGTCTTGAAACTAGGGAATCTCACTTTGTGAACAATTAAACACCTTTCCACCCGAGGGCATTTTTCAGTCTTCACAATCCAGAATAGTCTTACTGTCTTGAAGAGTCAGAGATAAAGTTTTAGGTCGACAGAGGAGTGGCTGGAAATTAAGGAGGGAATTTCCAGAAAAGGAAAAACCGAAGGCCAGGGAGTTCTAAAATCTGCATATAAACTCCACTCACACACTTGGCTGACCTTCGGACTATGCCCTGTGCAAGGAAGATTCCAGGAGCAGCATATGGAAGACTGACATAACTGGGCAGAGATTTCAGCTGCTGCCCGTGTCAGGGAAGACAGAGTCTGAGTCCAGCAAAGGTAACCACCTGCTAAACAGAGTCAACACTGTTCAGAGGAAGAAAGCAGAACGCAGTGTCTCTATAAACATAGAACCCAAAATGTCTACTAGGGAATCAAAATTTATTAGACATGAAACAGTGAAATGTGACTCATAGTCAAGAAGATAAGCAGGAATCAACCCTGAAATGACTCAGATAATGGAATTAGCAAGCAAAGATCAGATTTTAGAAATATGTTCAAATACTTAAAGCTTTGGTCATAAGGAGTACAATGACAGGAATTGTCAGGAAAGAAATGGAAGTTCTTTTACAAAGGACCACTTGGAAAGTCTAGAAATAAAAAGAACACTATCTGAAACGAAAAAGCCAGGGGATAAGTTTAAGTCAGAGGACATAGGGAAAGGACAAAAAGCTTTCAGTAAACTTGAAGTTGTATCAGGAGCAATTAACTCATCAAGAGAAGAGAAAAAGAATACATATTGAAAAACCAAAATAGAGACTCTGTTACCTGTGGGGCAATATTAAGTGGTCGAAGATATATGTAATTGGTGTCCTAGAAAAGAACAGAGAGAATGATGCAGAAAAAAAATCGGGGGGGGGGGGAGGGAAAGGCCAAGTTTTTACAAATTGGGTAAGAAATACTCATTATAGACTCAAGAGGCCCAGAAAACCCAAAGCAGGATAATACAAAGAAAACATGCTTAGACACATCACAGTCAAACTTCTGAAAGCCAAACGAAAGCAGAAAATTTTAAAGCAAACAGGGAAGAAAAAAAAA
Organism: Ursus arctos; assembly: GCF_023065955.2. Taxonomy (NCBI): domain Eukaryota; kingdom Metazoa; phylum Chordata; class Mammalia; order Carnivora; family Ursidae; genus Ursus; species Ursus arctos. The sequence continues at coordinate 20,947,634 of NC_079873.1, read as the reverse complement.
AAAAAGCCAACACATTACATACAGGGAAATAATTAATATGAATGATGAGTAAGTTCTCTCAAACGAGACTAGATGTCATCTTTAAATTGCTGGAAAAAAGTATCTTTAAAACTCTAATTCTATATCCAGTAAAAAATATCCTTCAAAAACGAAACTAAAATAAAGCATTTTCAAAAAACAGACCTGAATTAGAAAACAAATATTATGTCTAAAGAATTTCTTCAGCCTAAAGGGAAACTGTACAATAAAAGCCGAGATGTGAAGGATGAAATGAAGAGCATCAGACGATGTCAGTATCGGGGCAAACATAATGGATAACTGTTTAGTGTCATATGTTTTATTTCTTTTTAAGTTATTTAATAGACTTGTGACTGTTTCAATCAAAATATAAAAAAGTAATTGTGAGTTTCATAGAACTGTCATAGAAAAGTATGACAACAAAACAAGAAGCAGGTGCAAATGGAGTGACGAAGGTCTAAGTTCCTTACACTTTTTGTGAAATAGTAAAATAATATTTGAATTTTTCCCACGATACCTTAAAAATGTTTATTGTAATCGACCACTAAAAGAGCAAAAGAGACAGAACTAAATGTCAAAATGCTAGATAAAGTTCACTTGTCATTACTGTAAGCAAAATGAAATCTTTAAAAATAGTCTATCCTATTAAGGCAAGAAATGGGGGGAAATGATGTGCCATGAAAATAATGGTTATAAGAAACCTCATAAGGCTGTATTACTCAGAGACAGTGTAGACTTCCAGAGAATGACAAAATACATGGAATATTTGTATAACATGATCAGCTTGACTCGAGTGGAATATATAGAACACTATAGGCACAAAACTGTAGAACCCACATGCATTCAAGAGTACATGGAACAGAACACAGATCAACGCAAATCACACTTTCGAAAGACTGAAATCTTAGGAAGTATGTGCTCTGACCACAATGGAATGAAATCAGAAATCAATAAAAATCATATATCTAGAAAAGTCCCGCATATTTGAGGGATTATCAACTTACTTCTAACTACCTCCGGGTCGAGAGCTCAACATCATTTTTCCTCAGGGAAATTCAAACTAAAAATATAATGTGACATCATTTCACAAACTCCAGGATGGCTGAGGAAAGCAAAAATAAAAACCTGACAACACCAAATGTTGGATAGGATGAGGTGCAAATGGAGCTCTCACACATTGCTGGTGACAGGAGAAAATGGTATAACCACAGTGCAAAATATTTTAACATTTTCTTATGAAGTTAAACATATTCCTACTCTGGGACTCAGGATGTCCACTAGATACTTAGCCAAGAGAAAAGAAAACATATATTGACCAAAATATTTGCCCAAGGATGTCTGTAGCACCTTCTCCATAATAGCTAAAAATCAGACACAAGCCAAATAGCCACAAGAAAAATAAATACTGGTGTATCCATGAAATGCAGCTACACATTTAAAAAATAATGAAACAGTGATATTTAATAAGAACAACAATGAAGCTAAAGAACAGGTGAGATGAAATGGTGAGTAAAAAGTCAGACGCAACAGAGTATATTCTCAATGACTCAATTTCTATGACGTTCAAAGAGCAAGTAAGAGTAGCGTATGGTGATCCACACAGAGGGCGCCAATGAGGGGTACGGGTTGGTTTTAAGTGGGCAGGAGGAACCTTTCTGGGATCGTGGAAACATCCTATTTTCCGAATAGGGTAATCATTACAGAATTGTATACATTCATCAAAATTTAACAAACTATACCCCTCATAACTGAGCATTTCACTGTATGTAAATACTGCCTCAATGAAGAAGTGTAAACAAATACTGAACTTTAGCTGGTAGGTTTTCTTTTTTGTAGTGTCATGGGTTAGCCATTCTGAAACTCATTTTAAATCCCAGGTGTGAACAAGTAAGCATTTAGAAATAACAGGTACAAGTCTGTTCATCGTTGGAGAAGAGAGTTACAAAGATGGAAAGAGAAGACTAGAATAAACTCTTCAGTGTGGAAAATGGAGTGCTCAGGTAAATAAATGTAGGCGTGTGCGTGCACATGTATGTCTGCGTGCTCCTCCGTCAGCCCAGTGAAAGAGACAACAGTTCCAACAACATGACATACCTAGCATCTAGATGATACTTTTCTCAATACCATTCTCCACAATAAGGAAATCTGGCTCCTTAGAAAAATGGCTGACAACTGCATTGAGACTGTGCCAGAAACAATTAAATGCTCAAAGTATCATGAAAACACATCAAAGCACAAGAGCCAGCCAAAAGGGATACATACAGGCCAAATCTGGTAAAGTCTGAACATCAAAATAAATAATATGAGATTACAGCTCACTGAATAAGAATCCATGTTTCCAAATTAATATAAATAAATGGGTAAATATGTAAATGGAGGAGAAAGAAGAACGCCTCCTCATAGTAAGATGCCAACTAACAGATGGAAAAAGAATGATCAAGTTAGAATGTCATCAAAGGAATTAAGAGGTAAAAATTAACGGGGAAAATGTGATGAGAGAGGATATTTCTATAGCCTTAATGCATCACTCCATAAATTACTTATGAATTACAAAGAAAAATACAATTATTTTACGCTGGCGAATTCTGGCAGAGAAGCACTTTAACAAACTTCAGAAAACATATGCATACGTATGCATATACATACACGCAGAGAGAATGATAGTGTAAAAGGGCAAAATCATATATAAAAAATTGGTGAACTTGGTGACAGACTTATGGACGACCTGTACTATTTTTGTACCTTTTCTCTTTGAATTCATATTAAAATTAAAAGTGAAAAAAATAAAACGACAGAAAGGTCATTTACACCATAGAAGTGTATATCCACTGCAGCCCATCTCTCCAACTGATTGCAACAAGATCTCTGGACAAAATATAAAAAAACTAAGGGCTCCGAAAAGTAAACAAAAGCAAGGAAATTGCAGCGGAGAGGTTCAAAACATGGTAAAACCACCTCGTAAGAGGATTCTGCATTCAGCTTGTTTCATGAGTGTCTTTAGAATCTTGCTTTATTATTGCATAAAACTGGAAACCATACACAATCTATCATGGTTGTAGTTTATTGGAAAAAAAGCAAAGGTAAATTTCATGTAAAGGGATTAAACTCAAAGAAAGTTTGGCAAACAGATACACATCGCTTATTGTTGAAGTAAAAAAAAATAAAGGCTATGTTTTGTATGTATTTTATTATTCCTCATTTTAACAACTTCTTCAACTAGCTAAAGACTTTTGGCTGTAATCATGTGATATGAAAGAGTGTCTACCCTATTAATAAATTCATCCAGCAGCAAAGATAATTTTAAAATTCGGTTGCTAGAATATGCACATTTGCAAAATTTCAAGAAGATTGTGCTTAAACAGTGTATTGCACTTTCCAACTTTAACAAAAGGAATTGCTTAAATATTTTATTGCATGTCAACATCTGTTAGATTAAAATTAACTTGAAAATGTAATATTACAGAAGATTAAAAATGCCAAGATGTCAAAGTAAATGCTAGCCCTTTTGGTTTTGAATGCCTATGCTTTTTAATACTCAGAGAAACGTTGGCTATTTAACAAAATGGTGAGTCGCTATTCTATCAGAATTTCTGGAAATGCCCAAGTATAATTTTTCAACAAAAGCATAGGAAAAATATAAGTTTAAATTCAAATATAAAAGATTTAAATTTCATTATTGAGTATTATCATTATTACTTGATTTTTACCAAGCATTGTGACCATAATTTCTACATGATTAAGATCACTTTTTTTTGAGAGAGAGAGAGAGAGAGGGGCAGGGCGAGAGGAAGAGAGAGAATCCCAAGCAGGCTCCACATCCAGCGCGAAGCATGACGTGAGGCTCAATCTCACAAACCTGAGATCATGACCCGAGCCACAATCAAGAGTTGGACGCTTAATCAACTGAGCCACGCAGGCGCAACCCCCCCCCCTTTCTTTTTCAGAGAAAGAGAGAAATAGAAAGTAAAATCACTCTTACTGAGAGGAGATCTTGAAAATGTGCTGCTTTCGTGGAAGTATATGAAAGTACTGGATCTGGAGAAAGAAATTACTTTGATAATAGGAAGCAAACATTAAGATGCAGATCCTCGTTAAGAACCAATCATAAGGGGCGCCTGGGTAGCTCAGTTGTTAAGCGTCTGCCTTCGGCTCAGGGCGTGATCCTGGCCTTCTGGGATCAAGCCCCATATCAGGCTCCTCCACCGGGAGCCCACTTCTTCCTCTCCCACTCCCCCTGCTTGTGTTCCCTCTCTCACTGGCTGTCTCTCTCTGTCAAATAAATAAATAAAATCTTTAAAAAAAAAAATCATAAATTATGACTCAAAATCCCACATGGTTGCGGGAAGAGAAGACCAAGAATTGAGTAAGTTTTGTCCTGAATGACTTGATGGATAAGATACAAGACAGGTTGGAACAGGCTAAATTCTAAAGTGATGTTTCCAAATACCTAGGGATGACTTTAATCATCATTATAATATTTAACATGAGGAGCTAGTCTATATGTAATTTCGAGATCCTCTAATACTTAAAAATTGCATGACATTTGCAGGCTATACTTGATGATGGTGGTGAAGACTAGGATAAGGGTATCCGACATATTTAATTGTTTCTGATTCTTGGTGTTCTGAAAAACACCCCAGCTTCCTCATCAAACCGAATGCACTTAAGTTGTATTACTTAGTAGGGCTTTTGCTTTTTAAAATCTAAATTTTACATAATCCGAGCCCACTCTTTTTTCTTATATCCTTATAAACTTAGAACGTGCTTTCAACAAACAATAATCAGTCATGAATTGTTTCAAATTCATTTTTCTTCATTCCTTTCTGCAACATCTCCAAAATCCTTTGGGATCCAACACCTCTAGGTTTGGATTTGAAACCTCAACAGCCCAAGCCTCAACCTCCGTAACTGTTATGTCTTCGCATCCCTCATTTATTCTGCTCTCCCTGGTGTATTTTTCAGATGCTGGTGCTTCACGTCTTTAAAATGCAACTAGATTTTTAAACCTAGCTGATCCCCCCAGAGCTTCCCTCAACAAAGACTTATGGAGCCACCTGGGATCAGTACAGAAGACATGCTAATAACACAGAACAGCCTCAAGACTTCACTGGGGCCGTATCCAAAAAGGGCATGTAAACCCTTATTGGAGAGGCCACTGTGGGGGGGGGCAGGGCGGGGAGGAGTTAGAGTTCTGTGAAAAGAAGGGGAAGTGTTGAACCCCCAAGTCAAGGAAATAGATGTTCAAAACAGTGACACAGGTAGATTTGAATAAAATTCATCAATTAGATTTGAATATAAACAAAAGACAGCAGAAAATATTTTTAAAAATTTCTATGTAATGCTGAAGAATTAAAAACACAACATTCAGTAAAAATATGTACTTGACCTATATGAGAAAAACAACACCTACCAATTAACCCCTATATAAAGGTAAGGCTTAATTAGGCATTAAATATTTGAGTTATTTTCTTTTTTTGATGATTTTATTTTTAAGTAATCTCTACATCTAATGTGGGACTTGAACTCATAACCCTTAGATTAAGAGTTGCATGCTCTACCGATTGAGCCAACCAGGTGCCCCCACATGAGTTAGATTCTTTTTTTTTTTTTTAAAGATTTTATTTATTTATTTATTTGACAGAGAGACAGCCAGTGAGAGAGAGGGAACACAAGCAGGAGGGGAGAGGAAGAAGCAGGCTCCCAGTGGAGGAGCCTGATATGGGGCTTGATCCCAGAAGGCCAGGATCACGCCCTGAGCTGAAGGCAGACGCTTAACGACTGAGCCACCCAGGCGCCCCTAGATTCTTAATATAAAATAGATTAGTGCCATTAGCCACAAAGTGTACCAAAACAAAGCCATTTCATAATTATGAGACTTGAATGTAATCTAATCTAAGGATGAGTCTACAGTCTAGTATAGATTACAAAAAATCTTTAATTCTTAAACTGAAAGCTGACAAATTGCATTCTAATGAGCAGAGTGCTTTATTTGTATATAAACTTTAACAATTTTTTAATTTCTTTTTTTAAAGATTTATTTGTTTATTTGAGAGAGAGAGAGAGAGAAAGAAAGCACGAGCCGGAGGGGCAGAGGGAGAGAGAGAATCTCAAGCAGACTCCCTGCTGAGCACGGAGACCAACTTGGGGTTCAATCACACAACTCTGAGATCATGACCTGAGCAAAAATCAAGAGTCAGACACTCAACCAAATGAGCCACCCAGGCGCCCCCCCCCAATTTTTTAATTTCTCTATGTATGACATAGTATTTTCATTCCCAGGCATCATTCAGAAAATGATCCATTAAAGAAAAAAAAAAAAAATCTGCAGCACTTGAAGTCTCTCCATGCCAATGTAACAATGACTATCCACTTGCTAAAACAAATATATTCTTAAGTAAATTTTTCAATCACTATAAAATATATCTTCTTTGTGATAAAACAACAACAACAACAACAACAACAGTGAGTTACCAAGCTGTTAGGGCAATGCATCATCATAATGATAAAACAAATTACTGTCCTTGGTAAATTCAATGAACACCATTTAAGTGGAGGATGGAAGCCAGATAGAAATTACTAATAGAGATAAAGCAGGGAGTTAGCAATGTCCTTTGGAATTGAATATGTGCACGTTAACGGGCATTATCAGCCTTCCATGTTTTTAAGAAAGATATATTAGGCACCATTCAGTACTCTCAGGGAAAACCTTTAAGGAGTTTTATAAAGTATGATTTGTCATACCTAGTTTTATTGTGAATATTTATCATGAAGCGTTAACATCATGTTCTAAAATAATCACAACAGAATAAAGCACATCGGTCCGTCAGCACACATTTATTCAGCAACTGTGTGTTTGATGCGTAAGGCGCCATCAAAGTCAAAGCTTTTTCAGCTCTTACGGCTGAAGTTTGCTCAGTTTTCCCTCATGCAGTTCTTCATAATATTTTAGGACATCAAAAACTGTTAAGCTGGTAATGAAGGAACATTCCCTGTTTTAAAATTTGTTAATGAAGTAGATTATAATACATAAAAGGACATTATTTCCTAAGTTTTCATCTCAATAAATCTTCACCAAATATACAACTATATGACCAACACCAGATAAGAAAGGGCATTACACACAATCCAGAAGCTTCTTATTCTCCCTGCCAGTCATTCCACCTCTTTGATTAACTACTAGCCTTTATCTAACAGAACAGATAAGCTTTTCCATGATGCCACACACTTTATATAATAGAATCATACAGTATGGGCTCTTCTGTTACTGGCTTCTTAAATATGATGTTTGTAGGATTCCTCCACATGACTGCATGTAACTGTAGATTGTTCATTTTCATTGCTACGTAGTATTCCATTGTGAGGAGAGGTGGATAGATAGAACACACACACACACACACACACACACACACACAGAGTTCTCACTGTATTTATTGATTTCTCTTTTGGAAATTTGAATGGTTTCAGTTTGAGGCTTATACAAGTAGTGATGCTAAGAACATTCTAATGTATACCTTTGGTGAATAGATAAGTATATAATTAGAAATGAAATTGCTAGGTCATATATCCTTATCAATTTGTAAATACATTTTCAAAATGGAAAAAACGGGGAAAAACCCCAAGTAATAAAAAAAAATCATTTAAAAGCTCACCATTTAAAAAAAAAAACATACAAAGTAAAAATTTAACTCTACCCTATTTCTCACCCCGTGCCAGACAACCACATTTAGCAACCTGCTACGACTCATCCAGACTTTCTCTGTGCTACGCAGAATTTAAAAAGGTAGAGCAACCATTAAAAGTGACAGTCAGGAGTGAAATTGTACCAAGTGTTGAGTGAGAATGTTAATTCGCATTTCAAAAATACCTCATCACCAAAGTACAGGCAGTATTTCTGACCACATCATAGCAACTGAACTGAGAAGCATACACCGTAAGATTGGGAGCCTATTGCTATCTTCACCAGCAGATAGCCAACAGCTCAAGAAATGAGTTTACTGACATTTTAAGGTGCTTTCAATGAGCTCATAATTTGAATTGCATTCAACTGTGATCTCTGACAGCTATAGCAAAGTTTTACAGTTTTATGGGTCTTTATCATACGGGCATCTACATGAAAGCACTTGTGGCTCAAATTCTAGCAGACACACGTCACGAGAAAAAATACACTTGAATTCATCATCTTGAATTCTCTATGTGCATCCATATTCAGTGTTTTTAAAAAAAGTAAATACAAATATTTGGCATATCTCTTCATACAAAGAAATACATACATTTTCACAGTGAGATCCTTCCTTAAAAAACAAAAACAAAAACAAAACCCAAAAAAACCCCACTTTCTTTTCTGATAGACAATTAAATATTTTTAAAGACTCCTACCACTTTAAATGTGCAATGACCTCATCATTCTCATCTCGGTTTCTTGCTTATAGAAAAAGCAGTTCCGTTTTCTCCCACTATTTAAATTTCAAGTAAAAACAACGGCTCTTCTTTGAACCTCACCTAGGTCTCTTACTTCTCTCTACCCTCCTCCTCCTCTACGGTGAAATTTCCTGAAGCTTTTGAAATATCAAAAGAGAAGAGATGGTATTATCTTCTTTTTTAATTTTAGACTCAACTACAGATATTTTGAAACATCTTTGTGCTTTTAGATAAATCACTGCACTGTGCAAATGGTTAATTCCTCCAAAAAATCCTTAGAAGTGTCTTGTTACCTAAGGTAAGCTCCCCCGCCCCCCGTCTCTTTCTCCTGAAGTTACCTGCACACGCAAATTTTAGTTTAAAATTGACATCTGAGGGTTTTAAGAACAATTCCCACTGAGGCCTGACTGAAGAGTATTTTTTTAAAAAGATTTTTAATTTATTTATTTGACAGAAAGAGAGAGAGAGACAGAGAGAACAAGCAGGGGAGCAGCAGAGGGAGAGGGAGAAGCAGGCCTCCTGCTGAGCAAGGAGCCTGACATGGGGCTCGATCCCAGGAGCCTGGGATCATGACCTGAGCCGAAGGCCGATGCTTCACCAACTGAGCCATCTAGGCGCCCCTGAAGAGTATTTTTAAGAAAAGTACATATTCCTTTACACCCCAAATTTATTGAGTGCTTACATATGCCACATCCTAAACCAAGGGCTTTATATCTATAAATTCATTTAATCCTCACCCCTCAAAAGGAAGGAAAGCTACAAGATAAATACCTCTACTATTGCGGTTGATATTCCTATTTAATAAATAAGGAAAATAGGAAATAGTGCAGTTAAGTAACTCTCCTAAGACCATGTACTATCGAAGACTGGGGCCAGGATCTGATCCCATGCAGAATGACAACAAAGTTCACCACCAAACCCTGTAGTGTCCCAATTCATGTGTATGTCTGTATATTCAAAATACTTCTAATTTATTCACTGCTGCCACACAGAACTTGAAAAAACAGTAAGAAATAGCTTCAATGCCCAAGATCAAGAATGATTATTTCTACAAAGCTCCAATGTCCCTGGAGATGGGTTTGTCAAAAAACTAAGATGACCCATTGACACCAACATCTTAAGACCAATGGCCCCTACAGGTGGGTTCAAAAAGAAGATGGGACAAGTTAGGCACCCCAAGTCCAGGACAAAGATCACAACTTGCAGATGTGCAGTCCTTGAAGGGGAAGAGCGAAGTGTGTACAGGATTCAGGGAAAGCACATACAAAAAAGATAGGAATTAGATAGAGGGTGGGAAGCAAACAAAGAACAGAACAGATGACCAGTACTTAATGCTCAGAAAGGGTACTTGCTAACCTACCACAAGAGGCCTACATTTCCTACTCAAGCCCCAAGAGCCAATGCTCAATAAGCCTGCCTCAACACTGCTGGGAGGTAATGACATACTTGTGATATGTGGGGGCAAGAAGCCAACCCCATTTAGGAAGAAGTTTTCCTAATGCCAGGCTAGCATGGGAGTCCTGGAAAACAGATGTGATGCGCTTAAAGTGGGACAAAGGTGCAAACTGCTGTATCAGAGCCACTCCAGGGAGACTTCCCCTACTTAGCAGTTTGACCTTGGGCCGGTCCTGAGGAATACTCACTATTAGTGGGAGTTCGTCAAATTTAGGGATGCATGTCTGTCGAAAGAACTTGGTTATCCCCCCTCCACTGCCTTTTCCATCTCTTTTCCAATCAGAAATCAGTAGAGGAAGATCTAAAAAGAGGCTTACGGTCGAGAGGCTGAATTCCTTGGCAAGTCTAGAAGAGCCACGGCCGAATGGAAGGGGACTAGGACATGGAGAGGAGACGTGTCCACTGAACAAAAGGGATCTATTCAGACCAGCAGATCACGGTGTCCAAGCTGCACAACGTTCCAGGGCAAATGACGTCATAATTGGGGACCTCGGTTTTCTTATGTGGAAAAATAAAAGTGTCACAATGCCTTCTTCACAGGGTTATGAGAAATTTAAATAAGACATGGCACAGTATTTGGCCTATCTCAGGTACTCAGAGATGTCAGCTGACTCCCGCTCTCCTTTCTCGGAGCACTGTACAAATGTTTATGCCTGTCTTCAGGCCTAATTTACTTCCTCCTATGCATTAAACTGATTTCTACGCGCATCTTATCTCCTGCGCTAGCGTGCAAGCTCACGGAGAGTAGGATATATGCCCTATTCGTATCTTTCTTAGCTGGCATTTAGTAAGTGTTTCTTTGGATGGATAAGTTTAATAAGAGAAGAGACCACTGAAAGACAATGGAGCTTATACTAATCAGGCAAGTGAAGATCGGGAATGGAGATGTTCCAGGAAATATCTGGATATTTCAACCAGTGGGAAAAAAGAGTCAGAAAAGCCCTTTTAAGTGATGGAGGTACCCATGGAATATGTTCATGGGAACTAGGCAAGATGCTAGAGTGGGACACTAGACTGGGTTTTAAGTTTATGACTTGAGTATAGTTGAACAAGTAAACATCAAATTACTGGGGAAAATGGGAGGAAATAAGTGAAGATAGACATAATTTCCACATTAATAAAAATAAACACTTTTTAGAAGTAATGACTATAGTTCTGGAGTTAGTGAATTCTAGGATTGAATCCTCAGTCAGTTATTAGTTGGTTAAGTGTGGGCAAATTATATAATTTCTCATGTATAATATATGCAGAATAATAGTACCTACTTCAGGGAGATAATGAGGCATTAAATAAGATAATTTATGCTAAAGCACTTAGCCCAGGGGCAGCAATATAAGTGCCCAAGAAATGTCAGCTTTAACAATAATACTTACCATTATTGCTTTCATTTTACAAATGAAAAATACAGCCTCTCTGGGAAGTAGTTTTCCCAAGGTCACATAGCTAGTAAGTGTTGGAACCTGGAATTAAGCCCGGGTTGGACGGTGAGCAAAGCCCATACTCTTTCCACCATATTGTGTCAGACTTACAATAGAAGCTCAGGGTTTGGACACATGAACAAAACAAGAGAATAATTCTTAGAAGGGCAGAGTTGGCACAGGACTAACCTTGTTGGTGATATGGCTTCCTCTGAGCTGCTCTGGCCTGACGTAGGGATTAGTCTCATAGTCAGCGTAAGGAAGGCTTCAACCTGAGGTCTCTGGTCCTGAACCCAACCACGAGGGCTGGAAAGGGGTAAAAACAGGGAGTCAGTCTGGTCACTTCGATCTTCCTTCAATCTTCCTGATAATTGAGCAATCTAGAAGTCAGGACAATATTAACATAACTGGTGAGTATTTATTGTGAAGAGGTGAAATAGTGTAGTGAGAAAGAGTATGGGCCTTCTACTAATACAGACAGGGTTTGAAGTTCAGGATCTTCCACTTATTAACTCAAACTTTGGGTGAGTTATTTAACATCTTTTGGGTTCAGTTTCCCCACCTGTAAAATGACAAAATTAAAAGTAAAAACCACATAAGGTAGCTCTGAAAGTTAGATGTAATAGCGTACACACTACTTTGAGTAAATGGTAGCAATTTGGGACACATTATGAGCGCCCACCCATACATGGTTCCGGCTCTAAGGAGAGCTCCAGCCAGTCAAATGTAAATGGAAGTGACATGAGTAACTTAGTGAGGAAAGAGTGAAAAACACCCTGTCCAGCCTCCGGCTCTCTCCTCCCCTGCTGCGGCAACCCTGGGAGACCATGCTGACTCAGCATTATGACAAGTTCGTGCCTCTTTCCCAGCCTGGGTCTCTCAGTAACAACGCGGCACTGGGTTCCTCCTTGCCCTACTTCGGATGTGGGCTTTCAGTGAGAAATAGAACACTGCATCGCCACTGAGATTTAGCAGTCACCACACTGCCCTAGGAGACCGCAGTCTGCCCTGACACAGGTATTACCATCATCACCCATTATCATTGTACTGGTCATTACCATTTCCTTGGTAAACACCACTATACTTAGTATATTTTATGTTATAAATTTTGCTCTATTTTACAACATACTGAGTGTAAATTAAACTAAATATAGTTTGGTAAATACTAAATGTTTTTAAATATTCTATCACCTTTAACTCTCTAAATTATGGGACAGTGCAGTTCCATACTATAGACAATTCAAGAGGCGAGAGTTAATCAAATATGTCCCTTGTAGCTTCTCTTCGCCCACTCCTCCCTACCCCCGAGCGGTGCTCTGGCCGCCCCACGTCCGCGCAGAGCTCCCAGCTCCTGCTAAGCTAGCCCCCCGTCCTTTTCCTCTAGCCACCATCATGGTCATCTCCCGGGACTTCATCCGCTGGGATGAGCTGCCGTCCGCCATCTGCAAGATCCGGGAGATGACACAGGGGCTGTGCCTGGAGGTGGAGGGGAGGATGGTCAGGAGGACAGACGGTCCCACTGATGCCTCGCTCATTGGCGGAAATGCGTCCACAGAAGGCCCCGAGGGTGAAGGCACAGAAAGCACAGTCATCACTGGTGTTGATACTGTCCCGAACCGTCACTGGCAGAAAGCGGCTGCACCAAAGCAGCCTACGAGAAGTACGTCAAAGATTACACGAACTCGAGCAAAGCAAACTTGAAGAACAGAGGCCAGAAAGAGCACAACCTTTTAACGACAGGGGCTACAGAACACATCAAGCACATCCACGTTATTGGCAAAAACTCCCCGTTCTTTATTGAGGGTAACGTGAACCGAGATGGCATGGCTGCTCTGCTGGACTATTCTGAGGGTGGTGTGACCCCATATGGGATTTCCTTTAAGGATGGTGTGCAAATGGAAAAATGTTAACGAACTGGCCTCGTACTTTGGATGTATCACCTGTTGTCATAACCGGCTGCTGCTCTCCATCCACACGACACCAGGACCTAGACGAACGGGACTGATGTCATCTTGAGTTCTTGATTTATTTTCACCTTGATTTATCTGGAGTGGAGGCATTGTTTTTAAGAAACAAAAACATGTCCTGAAGGTTGTCTAAAATAAGAATGCATTTAAACTAAAAAAACACACACAAATATATCAGGTTGTAAAATAATCTCAAAAAAGTCTATCAAATGTACATATGGCAAAAACTCAAATTCTCAAATGGAGTAAATTTACTTGAAATATTGATTTTACCTAAACTTAAAAATCTATTCCTAAGATACAGAATACACTTACTTCATTTTTAAAGCAGCTATCGGAAACTTAAAATGAGTAATGAATTGTGTTCGGTGTTGAATTATACAATGATAATTACAGTAAAGGCACAAACAAGTAAACTTTACACCATTCTGATAAGACAGTCAAGTCTGAAACCACGGGGTAAGAAGAAACGAGATGCAAATAAGATGATGTTAGATTTTTAATTTTATCTGATATTATCAAATGACAGCATTATACTACCTATTGAGGTATATATTTTGCATCAAAGAACACCATATGCTTTAGGAAATAACTCCCAAATCTCAGTAACTTACCCAGTCAATGTTTATTTCTCATTTCTATGAAGTCGAATGTAGACGTTCCTGGTCAGGAGGTTCTCCTTCAAGTGGTGACTCAGGAATCCAGTTTCTAATCATCCAGTGGCTGTGTGTCTGGATGGCTGATAAAGAGAAAGAGCACGCAGAATGGTAAGAAAAAATTAAGCGTCCAGGCCTAGAAATGTAGCCCAATATAATGCCCAGAGTGTCAAAAGGCTCCACCCATATGCAAGGATGTTTAAATAATACACATTAATATGCAATGAATATGTGCAGAAATGAAATTTTTATATTAGTATTAAATATAGTATTTAAACTTTGAAAAATGAGACTAAGGGTCCTCCCAAAATACAGAACAAGTGATAACATCCTAAAAAGTATGGGAAAATGTTAAGTGGGATGCAGAATAAACCCAGAATTTTCAATATCCATAAAAAAGGACTTTCAAAAAGACAATTGAGAGAGAAAATACAATGCCTAGCCAATCTCTTCAAACTGAAAATATTCATAATATTCTAGATTGAAACAGCCAAAAACTACGACGTGAAGCAAGATTAAAAAAACCATTCCTAGGCATATATAAGGGTGTAATTTCAGACCAAGGACAGAGGGAAAAGCCAGATTACTTATAATAATCTAAAAATTTGGCTTTAGGCTTCTAGTCAAAAACACTACAAATAAAAAGTCTGTGAAGAGAGCTTAAAATCAGGAGAGAGAAAAAGAGACAAACTTTGAATATACAATTATACATCTCATTAAAGAATGAGAGAAATAAAAATATATTCATACATACTAGAACCCAAACACACGACCACTCATGAACGCTTTCTGAAAGAGCTAATAAAAGATGTGTCCCAACAGTAACAACAAAAAAAACTAAGTAACAGGATGCAAGAAGCAATGGTAAACAAAGCAAAACAAAATTCAGGAAACTCACTGCGAAATTTAAGTATTTATTTTAAAATATCAAGTTTATAAAAATCTGTAACTAAAATACTGAGTAGTAGGCAGCATTAGATTTTGAAAAGACAAAAGGAAAGAGTGGACAGTAGTGAAACCATGTTGACTGTTTTGTCTTTTTGCTGGGGAGTTATAATTACACATTTAATAGAAAATTATAAGAATTTAGGGGTGCCTATGTGGCTCAGTTGGTTGAGCGACTGCCTTCGGCTCAGGTCATGATCCAGGATCAGGTCCCGTGTCAGGCTCCCTGCTCAGTGGGGAGTCTGTTTCTCCTTCTGACCCTCTCCCCTCTCATTGCTCTCTATCTCTCTCTCTCTCTGTCAATCTCTCTCAAATAAATAAAATCTCAAAAAAAGAAAACTGTAATAATTTTAATATTTGAAAATTTAAGAGAAATCTGCAGAATAAAAATTAGAATATTAGAAAATTAGAATAGAATGGAAAATTCGCCATTTGAAAACAAAAGATAAAGAGAAACAAATTCAATAAATCCAACAAAAAGCCAAAAAGGGAGGAAGGAGCAACCATAGAAAGCACACTGCTCCAGAGAAGGAAATAAGAGAAGTTGACAAAATTAAATTAAAAGCATAGGTGATATGAAAGTCTCAAAATCTCCCCTTAAGTCCTCATAATGGATTTAAAACAAACACGGAAAAACAACTTTGGTAGGTTGAATATAAGGGAAGAGGAAAATACACCCCAAAACAATTAAAAATTAATAATGTAGATATATTATTAGGCAAAACAAATCATCAGTATAATGGGGAGTATCATTGCACACTGACAAATGGAGTGGTTTATCAGAAAGATAAGACAGGAATTTTATTCACTAAACAAAATCATTTTTAAATGTGTAAAGCATCAACCCATAAAATCACATGGACAATTTAGTAAATTCACAGTAATTGTGGGAGACATTAAAAGGACTCTTTCGGAACTCGTAAGGTCAGGGGCACAAAAAAACCCAAGAAAGCTTGAAAACTTGAATCACATTAACAAGCTTGACTATGCATGTAGTTACAGAACGGCAATCCAATCAAACATAGTGTTCTCAAATGTGTATATTTATAAAAATATACTAAGCGCTCAACTACAGAACTCAGCAGTCCAGAAGAAGAAGTACCACACAACAGAAATCAACAATCAAAATGGCAGCCCAAAACAATGTACCTCGAGATGTGATAACATCCTTCTAAATGACTCGTAAGAATCCATAATGGAAATTTAAAATGATTTAGAACTAAATGACAACCCAAAGCGCATATATCCCAAACTGTTGGATGTAGCAACTGATGCTCACTGGGAAGTTCACATCCTTAAATAGGTAAGTTAGGGAAAAAAAATTCTAAAGAGAGAGAAAAGTAGGTAACTAAGCTACTAACTTGAGCTGAAAAAAAATCAACAAAACAAACTTAAAATCAAAGGAACAAATTAAGAGGAAAGCAGAAATCAGCAGAGTAGAATTTTTAATAGATTGTCATAAACATTAAAAATCTGAATATTTAGAAAAATGAATAAAATTGGCAAGGGTACTGCCACTTCTCATGGCATATAGGCGCGTCTTTCCTTCAGGCTGTTACTACAAAAATCAGTACAACTGGTAGTACTGTCACCTTCATTTGATTTCACCGCTAGAAAAAAGGAAGATGGGAAGCCCTCTTATCTTCTCAGGGGGGTGCATTAACAACCATGCTCTTACTTCTCCCCCAGGTAATCTTAGATACTAATTCCTTCTCAACTGCCATTTAAAACAAGGCCTAAGGGGCGCCTGGATGGCTCAGTCCATTAAATGCCCGACTTCAGCTCAGGTCATAATTTAAGGTCCTGGGATAGAGCCCCAAATCAGGCTCCGCAATCAGCAGGGAGTGTGCTTCTCCTTCTCCCTCTTCTCCTGCATCCCCCTCCGCTCATGCTCGCGCGCTCTCTCTCTCTCTCAAATAAATAAATAAAATCTTAAAAAAAATAAAATAAATGAAACAAGGCCAAAATTAAACTATAAATAGTGGGAGGCTAAGAAAAAAGCCTTTAATTTGGACTTCATAGTAACCGAAAATTAGTAAAATATGTCTATTTGATTTTATAAATAACACTTAGAATTTGGTTGCAATTCTGACATACTTGTTCGAAAAAACCAAGAATGAGCTAAGTCCAAATTTTCTTTTTGCTAAGCAATTTCAATAGAACTACATAATGTAATAAGACATCTTCCACCTCAGTTTCAATTTTAGATGGCTCTTCAAGTTAAAACTTTTAAAGAGGATCATTTCTAGGAACTATCTGAGAGCTTTATCCTTATTTCAAATGTACTCTATCGATCCTTTATTATTCAAGTCATTCCTTTCTGAAAGGCTTTTGCAACTGTTTTAAGTTGTGATTTCAATTCCTCTTTGCAGCTTGTGACAATCAGGCAAGACCAAGAGAACATACACTAGTCTTAAGCAGAGAAGGATTTGGGAGGTTGGGGAGAGCTAATCCCGTAACTCTTCTTTTTTCCTGTTTTATTGACATAGAACTGACAGACAACACTGTGTAAGTTTCAGGTCTATGACATAGTGATTTGATAGATGCATATATTGCTAAATGATTAGTACTGCCCATCCTTCTCAAGCTCTTCCAAGAAACTGATGAGGTGGGAACCCTCCCAAACTCATTTTTATAAGGCCAGCATTACCCTGATAGAAAAGCCAGAGAAGGACATTACACAAAGAAAAAAACCCTACAGGCCAGCATTCCTGATGAATATAAATGTCAAGATTCTCAACAAGATACTAGCAAATCAAATTCGGCAGCACATTTAAAAAAAAAAATACACCACGATCAAGTGGGATTCATCCCTGGGAAGTGAAACTGGTCCAATACATACAAATCAATCAATGTGATACACCACAGTAACGGAATGAAAGATAAAAATCATATCATCTTAACATAGGCCAAAGAAGCATTTGACAAAATTCGACATCCGTTTATGATAATAAGAAAAAAAAAACCACCTCTTAACAAAGTTAATATACTTCAACATAGTAAAGGCCATATATACTTCCCTCTTTATTAGCAGACATTTTTACTGTTACACTCACTTTCATTTTCCTATAATAAAACCAAAGAGGGGACTCTGCTGACGAACGCCCAGATCACTAAGACCTGCTATACTCAGTTACCCTTAGCACATTTATAGACTGCTAAAGGTAGACCAGAGCATCTAGAAGAACATCTAACAATGACATATATGTGGATACAAATGGGGTAAATATCTGTCAGTTGTGGGTCAGTTTTGATTTATCTCCTTGTCATGGGTCTTATTTCTCTGCCTATTTGCATGCCTGGTAAATTTTGATTTTAGACACTGTGCTTCTTGCCTTGCTGGGAGCTGGATATTCTTGGATTCCTAAAATAGTCTTCAATTTTGTTCTGGGGTACCATTAAGTTTGATCCTTTCAAATCTTCCTTTTACGACTAGTTTGGCAGGAAGAGATGAGTACTCAGTATAGGGCTTATCATTCCTCCCTACTAAGAGAAGACTTTTCTGTTTTACCTAATGCCGTATTACGTAAGTTTTCCCAGCCTGACTGATGACAACAGGCGCTGCACCCAACACTGAGCACATATCAAGCACTTTCACCTCTAATTCTTTTAGGTTTTCATTCCCCTGTCTGGCGTAGTTTCTTCATATGCATGTGTTGTTCAGTAGTCAGCTCAGTACTTTAGTGGGATCCTTTGCAGATCTTTGGAGTTCTTGCTCAATGAAGCTCTCACCTCTCTGATGCTCTATACCCCAAACTCAAGTCACCTCAGTCTCCCAGGACCTCAAATTACCAAGTCCACTGGATTCTGCCTGGGCTTCCAGCCCCACAATGGCACCATAGCCTGGAAACCCTCTGAAGATAGTAAGCTAAGCCAATCATATGGCTCTCATCATTTGTTTCTTATTCTTCTGTTGCCTGATCTCTATAACCAGAGTTCCATTTTTTCCCTTTTTACTGCTGTTTCAAGCACAAGAATAAATCAAGTCCCTGTTATTTCTTCTGAAGTCTTCTGTATTCAGTTTTACAACAGTAAAAGAGAAGCATGAAGAGAGTATCTATCTACACATGCATCTGTGTGTGTTTGTGTACGATGCACATTTTATTGTTTATTTTTATATATATTTAAAGAACTATTTATTTTAGAGAGAGAGAGAGGGAGGGAGGGAGGGAGGGAGAAGAGCACATGAGCGGGGGCAAGGGGCAGAGGGAGAGGGAGAGAGAGAATCTCAAGCAGAGTCCACGCTGAGTGCAGAGCCCCACATGGGGCTCGATCTCAAGACCCTGAAATCACGACCTGAGCCAAAAGCAAGAGTCAAACGCTCAACAGACTGAGCCACCCAGGTGCCCCGAGAAGTGCATTTTATTTATTTTTTAAACAATTTTTATTTATTTGAGAGACAGAGCCAGAGAGAGCGCATAAGTAGGGGCAACAGCAGAGAGAGAGGGAGAAGCTGAGCAGGGAGCCCTATGTGGGGCTTGATCCTGGGACGCTAGGATCATGACCTGAGCCGAAGGCAGAAACTTAACCGAGGGAGCCACCCAGGCACCCCAGGATGTGCATTTTAAATCTGAATGCCCTGGGTGGCTTTGTTTTTTCTAGAGACTGTTAGATCTTTTCCAGTGTGACCACTAAAGCCACTTCAATCAGCTGCTGATGATTTGGCCATGGCTGCTACAATCACCTCCTGTTCAGGGAGCAACTTTTATGTCCTTTTCTCTCTCTGAACTTAATAGTTGTTTTAAGCTGCTCCCAAGAGGAGATACCTGGATGTAGCTTAGAGTTTGGACCCAGTGTCTCTGGGAGGTACTAGAGCAGAAGCACATGGGACCACTAAGCATCACATAATAATGCCAGGATTGTCATTCCCCAAAGACCCCAGGCAACTTTCCCACACGGTGAGGAAGCTTTCTCTCCCTGGTCTTTGTTCATGACTTTCTTACATTCCCAGAATTCTAGCATCATTATCAAATAATTAGTCCATAGACTGCATTTTCAGATTAAACATCTTGCTCCTCCCACCTTACCTCACCTGGATTCCTCACTATGGTGAAAGTACAGAATTTATATATTTTAAATGCCTTGGTTCTTTCTATGTAAATGGGTACTTCCTGTATGTGAGGTATTTTCTTGATGAATAATGTAAGATAAAGTTTTTCCCACGTGAAAGGGAGATTCTAACTGTTGAAAATGTAAAGTCTGTTTATGATCACAATCCATGGAGACAGCATTTTATTGCTCTCCAAAACTAATGGAACACATTTAAAATTTCCCATGCGAAATGTATCAATTCACCTTTAATAATGTAATCGGAAATTTTATCTTCTTCTATTTGTCCCTTCCCTCTCAGTTTCAATTCCTTTTTATTCCTTTGCCCTCTAATTTTCTTGTGCATTTGAAAAAGGTTTACTTCACTGGGATCATCCTGTCCCCTTTAGCTTCTTCACCCACCTCTGGAGTGTCCCTGAAGGTACTTGACCCGGTATCTCCATAGAAAAGTACAGGTAACAACGCAAGAGTTTATTTTATTTCGCTTACCTTCTCCTAATCCATTAGTAATTGCCTAGTAGGCCCATAAAACTGAAAGCTGAGAGAGTGAATAGCACATTCGTACTTGTTTTATCTACGGAGAAATCAATCTACTTGTAAGAGTTAATTGTAGAATCGGGTAAGAAATTGGTCCACATGCCAGCGGCCTCTCACAGAGAAGTCAATTCTTTCACTTCAGGAAGATAATGCACTGACTAGTATGAGAAAAGTCTCTTTCACTTTTGGATTGTTAAGAGTATTATCAAGAAACATCGATTCAAAGCACACTCAGTAACAAATTCTGCAGATCAAACAGGAAGAGTTGTTCATCCCAGATTCATGTTATATAAACTTTTAGACTATGAGAGAGAGAGAATGAGAATGTGTGTTTTGGGTATTACTTCCAGGGGAGATACGATGATTATAAGAGCCTTTCTTTTTTGATGGATAGAGGGATCGATGGACGGAAGGCATTGGAAGAGAGCATAAATTGCCTTCATACAAAGGCAGTACAGAGAAAAGTTTGAAGAGATTTACATCAAGCCCGATGTGCAGCAAATTTAGTTTTTACCACAATCTTTACTATTGATTAAAGCTGTAAACTCACTTTGGTGAGGCTAGCATGAGGGAGATAAGTGGCCAGAGACCAGGCCTGACAGCGAATCTATTAACAATGATGGGTAAAAAGCATAGATTCTGGAAATAATTAAAGAAAGAAGCCTTTAAGACCTGGCTAGGAGTCAAAATAAGTGTGAAATGAGGGAAATGAGAAATCAAGGAAGAGCTTAAAATCAAATGTTGGAGTCCTACAAGAGAAGGAACAAACAGTAATGAGGAGGAGACGTGAAGAAAATGCATTAAGTTCAATTCCCCCACAGAATCTTCCTGAGACCCAGAAAAGAGAAAAAATCCTTTCATGAAGATACTTAAAAGAGAGATATCCATTTACCTTAATTGGTCTGAAAGAAATTCTACCCAGAGCCAAGAAAGATTAACTGAAAAATATTTACAAAGTTTTATTTTCGTATGCTTATCTTGCTTTTATTATGTTTTTTTAATTGAGGTATAATGGACATGTAACATTGTATTAGCTTCAGGTGTACAACATAATGATTCAATATTTGTACATACTGAGAGAAAGTTTAGAAAATTTTTTTCTTGTGATGAGAAATTTTAAGATCTACTCTCTGGGCAACTTTCAAATATTCAATACAGTATTACTAACTATAGTCACCATGCTATACATTACATCCTAATGACTTATTTTGACAACTAAAAGTTTGTCACAACATTTTAAATCGTCCAAGTCACAAGTCAGAGGTGGAAAATTCATTTTCTTTTTTCTTTTTTTGATAAGAACTTCCTAATGGTGTGAAGAGAGCCAATGTGTTCAGAAGAAAATCTAAAAGGGAAGTGGCTCGTGAAGTGAGGAACTTCCTTTCCTTCGTAGATGCAGCACTACATAAGTAGCTGCATTAATATGGCTTTAGATGGAGGCTATGTCGAATGAGCTGCTGCTATATCCTTTCCACTCCAAAGATGGCACTGGTAACACACCCCCTCCAGGCACGCAAACCTTCCTAGCACGCTGTTCATTCCAACAGAACCCCTAGCAACAGTAGCGGTAGGTTTCCCTCTGAGTTGTTTGTTGTTCAAATGGTAAGGAAGGGCATGACCCAGTCCACCTCTACTCTCTTCTACACAATCCCCCTAAGGAGCTTGGTACACTATTCTAAAGGGAATACCCAATGCAGTCGGAAGCTATGAGAGGGTTGGATTATGGTTTACAAGGGCGTTAAATATATCCTTGGAATCGTGAGAAACTCTTAACATGGAAGTTAACGAAACAGAGAAAGAGATCAAATTAAAGCCTTTAGAATTGGAATGGCTTAGGATTTTATTCATGATCAATGAGGTGGTCTATTTCCAAGGTTCCATTTGAATCCTAATAGTTTAATCTCTCAAAAAGAGAAGAGGATAATCTTTCAAAACAGCACATGAAAGATGGTAAAAGAAAATATAATCCCCGGGTATGTGTATGATTGTGTATGTTTATGTATGTGGAGCTTAGAAAGTGGACGTGAGACATAAAGCTTACTTGAAGATTACAATCTTAATCACATAAAATTTGGGCTAAAGGTTCGTTTCCATTAATATTTAAATTATTCAATGGAAGTTCTTGTAAAGAAGGATTGTGCATCAAAAGGAATCCCTGCTGTTTATATTAACATTCTTGTTATGCTTTTCTACAATTTTTCCAGAGGCATTTTTTTGTTTCCCAGTAAAATGTCTATAAGAGGGTGACAAACTATCACCATTGTACAAATATTTGTTTCACAACTGTGAAGAAAGTATAATGAGAGCAGGAAAGCAAAATAAACAGAATAAAATAAGATTGCATGAAGCTCTGCTATGTGTTGCCACCATAAATGAAATACATATTCTGTGACTCCATAACTACCACAACTGAAAAGGTAATAGACACAGAAAGTTGTGGGGTTTTTTTCTTTTGTTTTGTTTTGTTTTTAAGGCCAGAGTGCACATGCACAAGACAGCATGAGTTGGGGAGGGGTAGTGGATGCAGGGCTTGATCTCATGACCCCAAGATCATGATATGAGCCAAAACCAAGAGTTGCACCCAGATGCCCCCATATACACAGAAAGCTTTTAAAAACCTACTGTATATACTCCAAAATAAGTAACTTAGCTAATATAAAATTACTCACTTTTCCAATAGAAAGTTGAGGGAAAGTTTTTTTAATCATCTTTCTTATTCTTTGCTATTATGTATATGCATCATCATACATTGAAAAATTTGAAAGAATGCATTTTCCACTTAGAAGGAGCACTGTTAAAGTAGCACTAGCAACTTCATTTTTTTTTTAAGATTTTATTTATTTATTTGACAGAGATAGAGACAGCCAGCGAGAAAGGGAACACAAGCAGGGGGAGTAGGAGAGGAAGAAGCAGGCTCATAGCGGAGGAGCCTGATGTGGGGCTCGATCCCACAACGCCGGGATCACGCCCTGAGCCGAAGGCTGTGCCACCCAGGCGCCCCATAGCAACTTCATTTTTAATGAACTATTGGTGGAATTATTATCAGAGAAGCCCAATAATACTGGTAATTATAAAAAGCAGTGCTCACTCTCGAGATACATATACCTACACACCACTGTACATTCCACCAAACCTCCTAGCAAAAGTAGTGGTAGGTCTCCCAGCAAGATGGTGGCTGGCTCAGGTCATGTTTACTAGCATATCTCCATTTTCAACACAGAGTAGTACAGTTCACATACACAACGTTCTATGCTATGCCTCCATCTTCAGAGGAGATGTTCCCTAGGCTTCCTTCCTTGCCTAGGTGGATTTCTCCCAACAAATTTGAAAACGTACCGACTTTAATTCACCAAGCAAGTATTCCCCACATCTTATCCTCAATTCTCACTTCCCAGTTGCATTCTACCATTCAGAAGTGGCCTAAACAGCAGTTACAGTCAGTCATCAGATAATTTCAGGAGGTTAAATATTGTTCATAAAGATAGTAATAGCTAAAGTTGATTAGTGAGTTCTACCTGCCAAATACTTTGCTGTTTTACACATTTTATTAACCATATTTTAAGAAGAAAATAAAAATGAAAAGATGGAATACTTTATTTAAAATCATACAAATATGGACCTGGAATCCAAACCCCTTGTGTGTCCTACTCGAGAGACCAAATACTTAATCACCATTATACTGCTTGGTGTTCACATGCAACTAAAGATATAATGGTTATGAGTCCATTTCTGATGGCCTGAGGCTCAACAGAACATACTGAGGATGACTCAGAAAATTCTAGGATTACAGAATACCCGAGGACCTAATTGGTCACTAGACACTTCAAGTAAGGGACCTCAAAATGAGCTTCAATAAGGTAGCACATAAATGAAGTAAAAATTCAGAGAAGGACCTGTATCTGGCCAGCATGAGTGACACTTAAGGAGCCTTAATCGACAGCATGCGGCTCATTGGGCATATGATGATGGCACTTAGCTCCAGTCTCAACTGCGAGTTTAACATATGTCTGTGTGAAGTCAGGCAGTGAAACACTCTTAGGCCGCTCGAGACATACAGATCACTGATATCCCCACTTATATCTCCGTATTTAGAGTATCCATTATTGATACAAGTTCAAGTTCCCCACCACTCACCTGCCTAACTCTAAACTCTGTGAAATGGTTATAATATGCTGGCTAATGTCTGAAAAATGCAAAAGATCCAGTTTTGTGTTATTACTATACAATCCTTTCTTATTTTACTTAGAAAAATACATTCTTTGCAGGAGCACTAGTCACAGAGAATTTGATATGTTTCAGGACATTTTGGAAGATGCTGGGATATGGAAGAAATAACTCAAGAAATTGGTTCCCACCTTCTGCAACTGTTGAATAAATGGAGCAGTTATTAGTCATTAATCTTGCCATCTTCACAGATACCAGCATAGCAACCAGGTGTGGCTAGTCCAAGTAGATTCCTTTCTGCACCTACAGAATGTTTTCCCTCAAAGCACAAAAACGTCACAATACAGATAAATTTTGAATTTTATACAGTAGAATTACAGTATTGAGATAATTTTCTTACAACTAAGTGACCCTGAAAGCTCTGAAAAGCTTCCTACTCCACACTTCTCATGGAATATAATGGAACATAGATGTCGGTGAGAAAAGTCAATTCTATTTTTCTGCAGGTTCACCATCATATGTTTGTTAAAAGTCCACTGCCAAGACTAGAAGTTTGTTGCTAGTCGAGTCACTTTCCAGGTGTTTTAAAGAGGGACTTTGTTCATAGTTTTTTTTAAAGTTTATTTATTTAAGTAATCTCTACACTCAATGTGAGGCTCGAACTCACAACCCCAAGATCGAGTCACATGTTCCTTTGACTGAACCAGCCAGGCACCTCTATTCATAGTTTCTATATTGCTAAAACTTAATCATTTAATCTTCTACCTAGTCCTGAGAAGGCAGAAAGTAAATAATGAGTTACTGAACAACGAGGAGAAAGTTAATGAAAAGGTTAGGGAGGGGAAAGGAAAAGAACAGGACCCCACAGAGAAAAAACAAGTTGCATTTCTTACATTTAGTCCTGATATATCATGAAAACTAATGATATAACTCCCATGAGCCGCATGCAAATCAGAGCATTAATCTCTAGCAAAATGGTTTATGTTATAGGAACCCACAAACAGATTTCCTTCAACTGCAGTAAATCAAACATGGTGGGTAGTTTCCGTTTGACTGATGAGTACACATGTCACTGGCAGGAGGGCAGTGACATATGGAAGAGCAATAAATATTTTTTCTGACACTTCAGCAGCCCTTGTTCAATGACACTAAAGGAAGATAGAAGACTTGAGGAGAAAATGCAAGCCTGTCTCTCTCAGCTGTCGTGCCACTGCCGAGGCAGCAACTCCAAGGTGATCTGGTCTGCGGCATAGCTTGCACATTGAGTCTTAAACAAATGAATAGTCTGAAAGCGAAGAATCAATAGTTCTCTCAGAACAGTGTTTTCACTTTCCTTCCAATTATGGCATTCTCCCAGTAACTAAGATTTCCTTTAATGACAGGGATTTGGACAACCTTTACATTCTAGGACCCGGTGCCCAACCAAATTTTGTTTAAGCTTTTGCTCTTTGTCCTCCTCAACAATACACTTTATAGGCTTTCTGTCTGCGTAATTTCCCATTTCTAGGGGGAAGAAAATCAGGGACAAAATGTGTCAGAAAGCGTTATGTTATAACCCATGTCCAAGAGATTTGGAGGTATTTAGCTCTGAACACCTTGTACTCATTTTTTAATGATCTCAGTTATTTCCCTAAACCTCCCTGAACGTTATGATTTGGGCACCCACCAAGCATAGTTATCAAGGGCTTCTCTCTAATAGGCAAAATACAATAGGTATTAAAATGTAACACAGTGGTTTCCAACTTGACTTACGTGGCTTCTAATTCTTTTTTGAACACCTATGGTCATGTACCAGAGGACACCCTGAATCTCAAGTGTGAGTAGAATAGCACATAGTTCAAAATGGGCCTTTTCCAACTCTGGTGTCAGGGTCTCAGTATAGTGGGGTAATAAAAACTCATTGGGTTCAACCACATTCTTGGGCCAGGACTGGAAAGACAGAGATCTGCCATCCAAGATAGAGCCAAAGAGAGAGCCAGGCATTTTGAGGGATGCTCCGCAAATCGCTCATGCAGACGTGTGCAGCACGCTACCAGTAAGAGACATGACAGTTATCCATTTTGAGGTCCAAGAAAAAGAAGTGTGGCAGACACGGCGCCACATCATGGTAAAAGCAATGTAAGGCTTTCTGATCATGTGTCTAGTAGCTGTGTTTGCTTGCTGAAAGCCTTTATTCCGGTCCCCTGATTGCACCACGAAAAAAATGAACAAATCTGGCTTGGCCTCACATTCATTCAAAACCTGATTCTTAATATGTAGGAAAACAGTGGAGTATTGCACAATTAAAAAAAAAAAACTCAATAAAAAAACTAAAATTTTCTTCTACTGCTAATTATCTTTATGGCTTTGGGTAAATCACTAATCACTTGTAACTGTTAATTTAAAACATGTCTTCAAGGTGCTAAATTAAACCTACAATGGTTCTGGTTCTCAAATTCTAACTTTCTAATTCTACCACTTATTGAACAGATATATTTATATCCTCCTCTTTCTATTTAGCTGTTGTGCTATAATCACAATTCAAAATTAACAAACCATTTTTGCTCATAAATTATGTTACGCAGCCTCAATTTTACAAGATATTTCAAGATTGAAAGTTGACATGAATTCTAAGTATCTCTCTTCAATATTCCTAATATGCAGATATTAAAAAACTAGAAATTAAAAAAAAATAAACCTATTATGTCAAAGTTAGAAAACTTGACAGATGAAACTAAAGAGATGACACTTCACCATACTAAAAGTTAATGTTTCATTCATATACTCATACATTCATTCAACAGCCATTTAGTGAATGAATACCATGAGCCAGATATTATATCAAATGGCTAAAGACAGAGCAGTGAGTAAGAATGACATGGGCCTTATCTTCAATGCACCCTGCATTTTTGGGGGAAACTGAAATCAGTCAGAGAACATTAATACTGTCATTTATAAATGTCTTCTGTGGCATAATCCCTTTCTTCATGAAACCTTCAGTCTAGCTGGGAGACGATGTTAAATAATTACATGAATACTTTCACTTGTGAGAGTTGTTCCAAAGAAGTACAAAATATTGCATGATTCTTCTCTTTTGTTCAGCTCCATTATTGTCCATTATTCTGTCTTCTAGGTCACTAATTTATTCCTCTGCTTCTTCCAGCCTACTCTTCTTTGCATCAAGCCTGTTTCCAGTCTCATTTATTGCACTTTTCATCTCTGATTCTTTTTTTAACTCATTTATCTCTGTGGTAAGGGCCTTACTGATATCTTCTACTCTTTTCTCAAGCCCAGTGAGAATCCTTATGATTGTCACTTTAAATTCTCCATCAGGCATGCCACTTATATCTGTTTCACTTAGCTCTCTGGCCGTGGCCTTATCTTATTTCCTCCATCTTGGCATTTCGTCTAAGTCTATGCCTTCTTCTCTGTGTTAGAAAAGCCAGCTATATCTCCTGCTCCTGGAAGTAATGGCCTTATGAAGAAGAGGTCATGTAGTGCTCAGGGCCTGGCACTACATGAAGTGTAGACACTTTAGGGAGTGTCTCTGGTATGTGCTTCATGTGCTCAGCTATTGTGTTCTCGCTGCTCTATTCTTTAGGCCAGTCATCTGCAGAGGCTCTCCTTGCCTGGTGTGGGCAGCATTTGGTCCCTGGCCTGAATATGGTGAGTTTTAACTAGGCATGCCATGGTCTGCTTGTGAAATGAGACTGGACACCAACTCTACCAGAACTGAGGCCCTGCAGAACACTCTGGTTGGGAGACATGATGTGGGCAGGGGCTTGTGCTGGTCTTCTGTGGGAAGGGCCTGCTGCACTAGGACTGAGGCAAGCTTGACTGAGAAAGGCAGCCCCTCCAGAGCACAGAGGGGTGGCGCTTGGTGTAAGCAAGTTAGGCAGCCAGAGTCCACACTGAACTGCTTCCCTGCTGGTGGTTCTGTGTTGATCCTGAGGGGTGGGGTTGAGGGGGGTGGAAAATGGCACCTGTCAGCTCCTTTGTTCCCAAAAAGGCATCTCTGTGAATGCTGTCTCTCAGGGACACACTCTGAGACAAAAACAGACTTAGGGAACCCAGTGACTCCACCAAATGTAGTAACTTTCATGTTAAAGGAGTCCCAGAAGAAGAAGAAGAGAAAAGGGAGCAGAAAATATATTTCAAGAAATAATAGCTGAACACTTCCCTATTCTGGGGAAGGAACCAGACATCCTGATCCAGGAGGCACAGAGAACTCCCACCAACATCAACAAAAGCAGGCCAACACCAATTATAATATGTAATTAAAATTACATATTTGTAAAATATAAAGAATAAATATAAAGAATAAAGAAAGAAAGAAAAAAATCTTAAGAGCAGCAAGACAAAAGAAGTCCTTAACTTACAAGGGAAAACCTGTAAGGCTAGCTGGAGATTACTCAACAGAAACTTGGCAAACCAGAAGGGAATGACATGATATATTCAAAGGCTGAATGGGGAAAAATCTGCAGCCAAGAATACTCTATACAGCAAGGCTGTCATTCAGAATAGAAGAGATAGTTTCCCAGACGAACAAAAACTAAAGGCGTTCATGACCACTAAGCTAGCCCTGCAAGAAATATTAAAGGGGACTCTTTGAATGCAAAGGTGAGATCAAAAGTGACAAAGACAAGAAAGGATCAGAGTAAATCTCCAGAAACACAACAAAACAAGTAACAAAATGGCACTAAATAAATACATATCTATCAAAAAATGGATGGAAATGGACTGACCACTCCAACCAAAAGACATAGGGGGTCAGAATGGATAAAAAAACAAGACTAATCAATATGCTGCCTACAAGAGATTCATTTTAGATGGAAAGACACCTGCAGATTGAAAGTGAGGGGGTGGGGGCACCTGGGTGGCTCAGTCATTAGGCGTCTGCCTTCAGCTCAGGTCATGATCCCAGGGTTCTGGGATCGAGTTCCGCATTGGGCTCCCCTGCTCAGCAGGAAGCCTGCTTCTCCCTCTCCGACTCCCCCTGCTCACTGTGGCTCTCTCTGTGTCCAATAAATAAATAATATCTAAAAAAAAAAAAAGTGAGGGGGTGGAGAAACATTTATTATGCAAATAGATGTCGAAAGAAAGTCAGAGTAGCAATATTTACATCAGACAAACTAGACTTTTTTGTTCTTGTGTTGTTCTTATTCTGCTTTGGTATAAGGGCAGTACTGTCCTCACAGAATGATCGTGAACGTGTTCCCTGTATTCCATCATTTTAAGATTTTGATAAAGATCGTCATCATTTTTTTAAATGTTTGGTAGAATTCACCACTGAAACCATGTAGTCCTGGGCTTTTCTGCACCAGGAGGAGGTGATTCCTTAATTCAACCTTCATTCTTGTTCTTGGTCTAAGAAGATTCCCTATTTTTTGGATTCAAGATTCATGAGTCAATCTTAGTAACTTGTGCATTTTTGGGAATTACCTTTTTTTCCCTAAGTTATCTGATTTGTTAGTATATAATTGTTTATAGTAATCTGTTATCATGCTACGTATTTCTGTGGTTAACTGCTGTGTTGTTTTCTCTTCCATTTCCATTTTGGTTTTTGAGTCTTCTTTTTTTTCCTAATGTAGTCAAAGCATTGCCAATTTTGTTTATTCTCTTGGAAACCTGGTCATTACTTCCAATGTTATGTTATTACTTATTCTGGTCTCTGTTTTACATTTGTCTGATTTTTCTTTATTATTTCCTTCCTCTACTAAATTTCAGCTAAGTTTCTTCTTTTTCTAGTTCCTTGGGCGTAATGTTGTTTACTTGAACTTATCTTCTTAATACGATCATTTATAGCATAAATTTCACTCTAACATCTGCTTTTGCTGAATCCCACAGGTTTTGGAATATTGTGTTTTCTTTTTCTTTTGTTTTGAGACATATTTTGATTTACTGTTTGATTTATTTGGCCCAATGCTTGAGCAGTAGTATACTGTTTAATATTTACAGATTAAATATTTAATATTTACATTGTAGATTTTCCAGATTTATTATTGATCTTTAGTTTTGTACCACTGTGGTTGGAAAATATACTTGGTATGATTTATGTCTTCTTAAATTTGTAATATTCGTTCTGTCTCCTTTTATGTGATTTAATCAGGGGATTCTTCTGTGTGTACTTGAGGAAAATGTGTGTTCTGTTTTTCTTGGATGGAAAGCTTTATATATATCTTTTAGAACCACGTAGTGTGAAGTATGCTTCAAGTAAAAACTGTTCTTGTTGAAAAAAAAAAACACACTTTAACTGAGGGTACTTGTTTAAAATAAAGTGTATCACAAGGGAGGTGGATGGGGGATGGGTGAAAGAGGTAAAGGGAATTAAGAGTACACTTATCACAATGAGCACTGAGTAATGATGTATAGAACTGTTGATTCACTATATGTACACCGGAAACTAATGTAACACTGTATGTTAACGACACGTGAATTAAAATTGAAAACCTCAAAAAAAAAAAAAAACGCAAAGTAGCAGGGAAAATATAATACAGTTGAAATAAACTCACTCTGGGGATCAAAGGATGCTTTTCCAAAAAAGTGACTTTATCCTATAAGGGAAAGAGAAAAATTTGGGTTTTTTTTAAAAGATTTAATTTATTTATTTTAGAGAGAGTGTGCGCAAGGGCGATTGGGGATAGGAATGGAGGGGAGGGAATGGGAAAGAATCTCAAGCAGACTCTGGGCTGAGCACGGAGCCTGACACAGGGTTCAATCTCATGACCCTAAGATCATGACCTGAGCTAAAACCAAGAGTCGGACATTTAACCAACTGAGCCACCCAGGCACCCTGAAAATTTGTTTCTTCAAAGTGAGAGAAGAATGGGGATTGTTTTAGGTGGGAAGCATATGCAAAAGCTGAGGCAGAATGGACTGTGGGACATTGGAAGAACTCGAAGCAAACTCCATATAGAAGAAACAAGAGGTACAACGGCATATCAGGACACGGGGAGATGGGCAGACTAGATCACCAAGGGCTTAGCTGCCAATTTCCACGGTTCTTTGATTTTACAGTAACAAATACACTTTAAATATAACTCAATTTATTTAAAATGTTGAGTCAAAATATCTTTCACATTTATCTAGTTTATAGAGTGAGAAAAAGTAATAGGTAAAGCTGTAATTATCAAAATGATTGAAATACTGACATTCGAGAGCAGTTTCCAAACAGTACATTTTCATAACTCACATGCTAAAGAGCAAAGGAAAACAACCTAAGGTTTGTAGCCTAGATTCTGACTCAGCCACGTCATTTTTTTTCATCCAGGGGCTTCAGCAGGCCGAGTGAACACAATAAGGAATCTGATCTTACTTCTTATGAGTCATCCTGAATAATAATAAATTACTCAGAGACATAAGGGAAATAAATTAGCCTCTGAGACACTGTATCATGAAGATATAGGCCTTTCATATAAACAGAATATTTGTAGGACTGACCCAAAAATGTACTTCGATATTCCAAGGTTTAAGCTTCTGGACAGGACACTGGCAAAGCTGGACTCAATGATGAGGACTGGCATGAAAAACAGGTGCCTCTAGATCATTCTATTTTCTAGCAAGTCCTGAAAACGTAGGTGCTGTGACGTGAATTTACACCCATACCTTACATTCAGTGCAAGGCAGGGACATGCAGCCATAAATGGATGATGCCGACAGCACACCGTGAGCGCCAACATTTCTTTCTGAGGTGTTTAAGCTTCCCATTTCCATTCCATTAAGTCTAGCTCTATTTCCACTTCTGTTCTTTCATAGTTGTTTTTCTGATTCGTCCCTCTATCAAATACTGAGAAGTGTATGAAGTAAATAAATTTATTAGTTTATTTTTGTGTAATATAATATCACACTATATAAACTATGGGTTCTAATTCTAATTCTGTGTCTAACACTCTTTTCATTCTTCCTATTTTTGTCAGAATCTGGAGCAGAAATTTCAGACTTCAAATAACGGTTAAACTCAATCTAACGCATTTTAGACTCAGCCTGTACACGTCAGGATTAAGGTGTTTTGTTTTGTTTTGTTTTGTTTCCCAGCTTTTCACTCTCCTTATCTCAGAGAGAAGATTAGAGGAAAAAACTAATTTTGAGCCCTTATAGAGGGACATGTAAAAGAAAACTGGTGTTTAAACCAAGACACCGATGCACAGTGAACGTTGAATTCCCAAAGCGAGGCATCAGATTACTCTACGCGGAAATTATAAATGAAAGAGAAGTGTGTTTCAACTCATAGATGCGCACTGGCATCACCTGAGGACCTCAACACACTACTGATGCCTGGGTTCTACCCTGAGGAATTCTTACTTCATTCAACTGGGTTATGGCCTTGGGACTGGGATTTTTAAAAAGCTACCAAGGAGATTCTAACGTTCAGAACTGCTATGTTAGCTAATAATAATGACTTAGAGAACATTATGGGGGTCACACTTTCCGGATAATTAACCACTGTACTTGTTCGATAAATATTTGTTGGATTAAATCAATAACATGATGCTTCAAGTCACTAAGTGTCCTGAAATACTAATGTAGAAATTACACTTAAACTATTAAAATAGGGGTAAAAGTATCTTTCAGCAGATACTGCTTAAGGATTTGCTAGGAATAATGTCAGCAGTCTTTATGGAGTCTTGTTCCCACAGGGGTTCCAAAATCATGGCTAATTCCTCTTATGTCTTGAATCATACATAGTGTAGGTTTATTAATGTCTAGATTGGTTATAATTTGATGTGTATCAACTTTCACTAAAATCTAAAAACTGTATTTTTGCAGTAAATATTACCTGAAACTGCCATTTCCAAAAACAGATCCTACCTACTAAATTTGTAGGTATTGTATGACAGAGAGGTAAGGGGTATTTTTCTGATACGGATCACAAAATAACAGTTGTAGGTCAGGATTGAGGGGGAAAAAATTAAGATTGTTAGAAATCCCTGCTATGTGACTGGTTCTAGTAAAACAAGTTAAATGAAGTCCATTTCCCTTCAAGGCTTCTACAATTTACTGTGCACCCTCTTCAAGTGTGTGTGTGTACGTACACACACGTAACTGTATATACACATAACTATACATATATATATTTATATTTATAGACAATTCCTTCTGGGTGTTTACAGAAGGACAGGGAATTGCTGAACACTAATACCCCCCCTGTAGCAGCTTTACTAGACAGAGTTTGTATAGTTGTACTTGTTCAAAGACAAGAGTGGTAACAGTTCTTTTGATGGTCTGTCTTACAGGGTTGTATTTACCTCATCAGTGGGCTCTCACAGGACGCCTGGGTGGTGGCTCAGTCGGTTGAGCCTCTGACTGTCGGTTTCAGCTCAGGTTGTGATCTCTTGGGTGGTGGGATCAAGTCCCACGTGGGGCTCCCTCCTCAGCGGAGAGTCTGCTTGGGATTTTCTCCCTCTGCTCCTTCTGCCCCCTCTTTTTCTCTCTCTCCCCCAAATAAATACATCTTAAAAAAAAATAGGCTCTCAGTTCTCAGAGAACAGAGGACTTCTGAGTATTGTTTTCTTTATTTGAAGGAATGGTTGATTTATGCCATCATTGCTTAATTCTTGCCTCTCAACGAAGAAGCTAAGTACTTTCTTAGCTAGTTGATGTTTGACAAGACTGAGCATACTTTGTAATGACCCTGACTGAAGACCAATAAAATACCTTAGGACCTACTTTATTTGAGACATAAGTGTTATCACTCGTGTTAAGAAACTCTCAAATTGTGTCTCACAAAATGTTAATGTTTCCACTGAAGTGATAACCCCATATTCTAGAAGAACTTAAATATAATAATGAGAAAGCACTATGTTGTAATTTGCTTGGTGCAAACATCAGCCTCACATTTGTTAATAATTATTATTTGAGGGTAGCTACTGTCTGCATCCACCTCACCACAGGTCTACTTGTCCATAAATAAGGACCAGGGCAGGGGAGGTAGCTAGCTAAAAAGACAGTTTTCTCTACCCAGAGTCATCTTGGGATTCAGAAGAGGTGCTGCATTCCTGGAACGGGATACAACCAATAAGATTAAATGGAAAAGGCTGAAGACAGAGAGGGAACTAGCCTCATGATTCCATATGCTTCCATACTGATTTGCTGGACAGATTTCATCAGGCAAAGTGCTCAAACTCCCAAAGCAAAGCCCAACTGTGTCTATGGGGCGATCTTAATTAAATAGAAGTATAGTTCACCAATAGTGGAACAGTCCCCCATAAGGAGGAGGCAATCACCCTGCAATTAAACAATCCTGACATCAAATGCTAACTCTACCATGTACTAATAATTTAACTTGGCAGAACAAAGAGGAGCTGCTGAGGAAACTGAGAGGAATTTAGTAAGGTTAGACTGTTATTCAAGAAATAGTGATAGGGCATTTGCTATATTTCAGGTACAAGAAGATAAAGCTAAAAAGGCAGACCGTGCATTTAAGGGCACTTATGGGTTATAGCGATATGGAGTCATCAATCATTATAATAGAATATGGTAATCAGTGTAATTACAATGTGCAGTGGGAGGAGAGGGGAAGGAAGTCTAGAAATGCCTAGAAGAATCAAGGTACTCCTCACAAAGACTATAACCTTGGGTTGAGACTTTAAGGATTCAAATATGCATTTATTAGAGATGTGAACATAAGGAGTACATTCTAGACAAAAAGAACGGTATCCATGACATAAGGATGGAGCTACTATTGGCAAAGGTCTGCAGTAAGAGAATACTGAAGAGCAGTTACAGAAAATTAAGTTCATCCGGTAGGCAACACCCAGAGAATAAAGAGGCCGGTTTGTCATGCCAAAAAGCACTTTGAGTTTTTTTTCACCCTCAAGGTGGTGAGAAGCCAAGGACATATTTTGAGTAAAGAGCTCATGTCATGTCTGTTTTAGAAAGTTCAGCATCTAGAGATTTTAAAGGATGGTTTGGAGAAGGGTAAAATTAAGGGAGAGAGGACAGTAGAGAGTACTTCAATAGTATGGGTAGGACCTAGCGAGAGTAGTGGCAGTAGGAAAGAAGACAAAATTAATAGATCAAGAATTAACTCATGGAGCCGAGAGAATAAGTATGTGGACCAATGGTGTGGAGATGGGAAGATCTACACGGACTTCTGGGTTTGGAATCTGGACAACTGAATGGATGGTAGCTGTTACCAATACATGAAATTTCAAAAGAAATATACTGAAATGGGATGATGGTGGGTTTGATGATAATCCTTCAGAGTATGAGGTATTCATGAAACATTCACTGGGAAATGGAAAGCATCTGGAAAAGAGCCTGGCACATAAGAGACGCTCAATACACTGTAGTTCAGCTTCTTTTCTCAACAGAATAATTGTCACTAAGCTCCTGAATACATGTAATTAAAACTTAAAGAAAAACATCTGGTCTCCTTTCAGTTTAATAATGGATTCTTTCCTATAGATTCTGAACATGCTTTTCCTTTCACCTACATGATCCCGCCTGTCTGGTCTATCACACGCTTGGCTCTTGTTTTTTTTTTTATCCTTCCAGCCTTGGTTTGAATATCTTCTAAGTCAGGCCTTCTCTAGCCATGCTAAGAAACAGCGGTCTCCCAGCTCGGTATTTATCTCACATCCTCCTTTTAATGATCTTCGTGGAAAATTTCTTCATTTCAAATAAATAATTCACATTAGTTTATTTGTTTACTAGTTCATATGCTCTTTCCATTAGAATCTATTCTGAGGTCTACACTGAAGGAAGAAAGAAAAGGAAATCAGTAGACCATTTAACTTTGAAATTAATTACCCTAGTGACAGATCAAGAAGTTCCTTAACCTACTCATATTACAAATACATGCGGAGTCTACATTATTTTCAGTTTTTGTGTATTTCACTCCCTAACATGTCAGAATAAGGCAGGGAAGGAAGAGAAAT
This sequence comes from Ursus arctos, assembly GCF_023065955.2. Lineage (NCBI taxonomy): Eukaryota > Metazoa > Chordata > Mammalia > Carnivora > Ursidae > Ursus > Ursus arctos. The sequence continues at coordinate 20,911,149 of NC_079873.1, read as the reverse complement.
TTCATAAAACACAATATGGTGCAACAGTCTCTTTCACAAATAACACGTGCCTGAGGTTTGTGCATCAGGCACAAATGTACTGATGATTACAACTCTAAAACAATTACAAGCCAGCAAGAAAATACCTCCATAATACCATCAGCCAGCCTAATGTGGCTAGAAACCCTATTTGAGCCTCTGCTACAGGCAAACCAGTATGCCATTCTTGGCGGGTGATAAAAAATGAGTGAAAGCACAGTATGTTTCTTAAATGAATTTACAATTTAGTAACGAGGATGAGAAAATACAAATAATTACACGGCAGGATGCGGATCAAGCTATGAGACACAGTCAAATGCAGCACCACCGGAAACCATACAAGTCCTTTCCTTTTATTTCTTAAAATACGGTGACCTGATTTCTAAATCAAGCATAGACAAGGGAACAGACCAGAAAGGAGGCGAGTAATGCGTGTCTTGGGCATTTGGTACTATCCCTGGAAATACATACCACAGGGTGGAATGCAACCACAGGATCAGAAACCACAGAAGAGGTTCATGGCCTTTAGTGCATGTTTGAAATCCATCTCTCCTTCATCACCTACCTAGGTGATGCTAAGTTACTGCACATACCACTAGGCTCTGCTTGTTTTCCCTCCATGTCAGTTTTGACTCCCAAATACACATAAAAGAGCCACAATGTCTGCAAAGTCCACAGTCGTCTTACTGCTTACCTTAGCACTTAAGGAACTAGAAACAGAAATCAATGACCAATTCATTTCCCTTAATGAAGCAAAAGGAAAGAAAAGTTTTGTCAAAGGAAATAGGATACAAAGACAACGAATGATAAATGAGATAAGCTTTCAATGATATAGTCATCTTTATCACTAATTTCACAATTCAATTGTGAAATCTCTCCTTCCTTGAATTTTCTTCATGTAGAATTTTAATACGTCGGGAAAATTTAAAAGACCCAAGTAAATAAATTTTGTAGTAAAATTTTAAAATCTGACTTCTTCTATAACCTAGCTATTCTCGGGCAAAAATTTACAATAATACTTGTAACTCCCATGACCATTACTTTTACATGAAGTTCAAGGTCAGCATTCTTCCACATCTGTTCACTTCTGACTTAACCATTTAATGCAGTCGTTTGATCATGAAATATTATTATATTTCTATAATATTAATTATACTTATTTATGGCAATAATATTTTCTGATTTGTATGATTTCATTCCTCTTTTATATTAACTGGAAGCACTCACCCATGTCAATGTCGCCATTCTGTCAATAAATTAGCAATGCATTGTGCTGAGAACTCCACTCACCGTTTTTTCTTACGGTTTTATTAGTGCATATATTCCTTTAAAGTATTCTATTACTGATGAAGAATATAACAGAAGCCAATTCATTAAAATTGCTTGTTTGTAAAATATACAGAAGAAAGAAATAATTTACTTAATAAAGCTGAACACTGTACTACACTGAGTTAATGAACCAAATTGAAGATACTTTGGAATTACTTTTGTGGACACGTTGATTTTTAAATAATTTTACTCTTTACTATCACTTCTTTTCCCCTCAATTCGTTTTATGGCATTTAAAAATCTTTAAAATTTTTAGGGTTTTTTTTCAGATAATAATAATTTATAATTATGTAATCAATGACTTGCAAAATGTCATGCCTAAAATTACAAATTTTGGAGCTTCCAACACTCTGAAATTAACCAATTGTTTTCTACTAATGATTATGCATTAGTTCTTACTTGTAATTTCCCCTGGATCCTAGGTGATAGCATTTTCTCGATTTTGGGAAAATATCAGCTTTCTCAGTATTTAAAGTTATTTCCCTTTTAGTCCCACACCAGCTTCAGTGTCTCCTTAAAAGAAAGTGGCAAACTTTTACAGTGTATTTTAGTTTGTCTTGCCTCATTCCAAGGATAAAGAGGGAGTAGCAAAGGTGTGCCTCTGTGAAATAAAATTTAAGGTGAAATGGAATTAAAGGTGAAGATCGTTCTTTCTACCGGGGGCAAGTTCTGTGTAAAAAAGTAAACTCTCTGCTTCCAAATTCATACCTCAATGAAGATTAAATTTAGTTTTCCAAATGTACCCTGAAAAATTACATCTTCAAGTAAAAAAAAATAGCTGTGTGCCTGAAATGGGCTGATTTTTTATTTAAGAGAGTAAATATGTTAGTTTCTTGCTCAGGACTGACAAATGCTCCAGAACACTCATTGAATTCTTTCTTTCCCATACATAAAGTGTTATTACAACCAGGCCAAAAAACCAGTAGCCTATTAAAAAAAAGTAGGCAAAAGATATGAGTAGGCAGTTCACAGAAATGCAAATGGATACCAAACATATGAAACATGCTGAGAGTAGAAATGCAAATTAAAACAACACCGAGATACCATTTTTCATCTTTCAAATCAGCAAAACAAAAAAATGTTGTAACCCCTCTGCCTTGAAGTCACAGTGAAATAGGCATTGTCATCCATTTCCCATTTAGAAATACCTATGCCACTTCAGCAGACAATTCCACTCGGGGAGCTGCTCCCACACATGTACACACAAGCAGATGCAAATGAAACACGAATCAGGCGTCCGTACAAACCAGGTGCTCTAGGCCATCCCCTCATCCTGACCCGCCTTGCAGTGAAGTGTGACCGCAGCTCTGAGTTCTTCCCAGTGACATGTGGGTGGATGACATGGGTACCTGTACCAGAGAACCTGTACCTCTGCTCTAGTCTTTCACCACCGCCCCCCCAGCCCCCGACTGGAATGGCCGTAACCACAGTGACCTCGGAAGCCACTCCTTGATTCTGTAAATGCACTTTATGAGTTTTAAAAAAAAATTTTATTAGAATCAACCAAGAGCATGAAATAATGAGAATGTACAAGTCACATTTTAACGGAGAGGAAGTGAGAGGTGCAAGAGGAAGGAGAAATGGAGGGCAGCGGAGGATCTAAGTTCCTCATTTCACAGGGTGGAAAATCAAGAGGTACTTGGTGAAGCTGATGAAGAAGCATATGCTCGTGTAAATTATTAAAATACAGGTAATCAAAAAATTGATTTTTAACTAACCCAGATATAGAAAGGAGGGTGACAGACCACATAAGGAACCTAATCCTCCTCTTAACTTGGGGTAGATGTATATTGCCTAGTGACAAAAAGCCACAAAACAGAGATAACCAACTGTATCCTTTAAAGTTCAGTAAGGAATGCCATGAAGTACTAAAAACAGTCAAAATTATTAGCTCTGGTATGTGACGACGTTGATGGGCCTTGAAAGCATTATGCTGAATGAAATAAGACAGATAGGACAAGACAGATCCTGTATGACCTCACTTATACGTAGAATCTAAAAGGGCCAAATTCATAGAAATAGAGACTGAGAACTGCCAGGGGTGAGGGGGTGGGAGAAACTGAGAGACCCTGGTCAAGGCTACAAAGTTCCAGTTATAAGATGAATAAGTTCTGGGGATCTCATGTACAACAGGGTAAATATAGACTGATTTCCTTGCAAAAATAGTCCGGGTTATTGGTCACTGAAATTCATAGTATTTTATTTCATTAGGATACTTATGATTTGTGAAGGAAGTATCTTAGTATTACTTAGAACCCTAACAGGACAGAGATTTATTATTAAAACATAAAAAATAAAATCACGAGAAAATGGCAAATCCTGAAGTCAAGATGGAAGAAAATTTGACATCTGAAAGCCGTCAGTGCAAGAGAAATTAAGTAAAATAGATGTTCCGTTCACAGTCCGTCCATACAGTTATGTAAGACCAGAGAGTGTCAAGACGGAAAAAAATAATACAAGTAGAAAGAAATTCCACTTTTACTGACTTGTGAGTAGTTCTGTGATGTTCGGCCCGACGACTGAATCCAAATCTACACTGTGCGAGGCAGGAGGAAATCTCCGGTTACTGAATTACAGAGACGAGGACAGTGCACAAGCCAACACTCCACTACCCCTGTGGTCCGTCAAAGACCACTTGCCCTGAGACCGTATTCTCACACAATAAAATCGCCCTTCCTAGGTCAAATGAAGCTATCGAGACATTAGCAGTATATTTTTTGACGATCGACAGCATCTTCAAAGGGTAAAAATCCACTATGATTCCAATACTGCCTGGAGCAAAGTGAGAATGGAACTTTCGAAGTCCCTAACCTCGTGCAGTGGACCATCTTCCCGGCTGGTGATTCTCTTTGTGTTGATGGGCCAGCAGCCAACCTCAAAAGAGAAAGCCCTTAAGAAACCTAGTAAAGCATTCAGCTGCCATTTCAAACTTAGCAGGGAAATTTAGGTAGGTTACACTACATGAGAAAATCAGTACTGTTAGGAGGGAAACGGGTACAGGTTGATGAGTGTGTTACAAGACAAAACACAGAATTTTTTTTTTCCCTTTTGCTCACCACTGCAGTGGCAAGGCTGTTAGTCCACACCGAGTCCCTTTACGGCTGTTAGGAAGCTTGAGCGAAAGACACCATGACCACCTTCAGTGACAACAATGAGACCTGTGCCAGTATCAGCGCAGATTCCCGCCTGGCTAACGAAACAGCGCTGAGATGAACGGCACAGGTGACGGTCAAGGGCTTATGAAGCCGCCCTCAAGGCCACGGCCCATGGTCAGACAAAGCAGAACAGTCATGGGAGGTGAGAGTTAAATTCTGAAAGGTGTTCCAACTGTTGTCATCTGAAGAAATACCTTTCGATCATGCTATACCCCCCAAAAAAGTCTGTACATCCTGACATAAAATAGGTATAGAACTGGAGTGAAAAATCCCTCAAGTTTTTAAGTATTCTCTGATTAGCCTACCACTTTCCCACCTTCTCGGGATTTAAGAGGGCTCGTTCAGACTTTGCCTATTCAGATCCAGCATTACTATTTTGAAGTTTTGACTACTTCCTCCTAGAAACCCATTCCCCTTTGCTCCCCAAACACTATTCTCTCCTGATTTTTCTCCTGCAGCTCTTCAGACTCCTTCGGGATTCCTCCTTTCTCTGCTACATTGTTAAATGGACGCTCACATCTCTCTTCACTGTATCCTCCCTTCTTTAGTGATCATATCCATAGCCAGGGCTTTTAGATCCCCCTGCATACTTATGAACCTCGGTTATTATTTCCAGACTGATCTCTCTGCTGAGCTCCAGACCTGTCTACTCAATCCATTTCTTAGACATTTCATTTGACTCTATCACAAATCATGACACACGATACTTCCCGCTAATATCCAACCTCCTTCTCTCTGACCATTTACACAACAGAAATTAGAGAAGCCAAATTCTCCTTTAGCACCCTTTCTTGCAACTAGAGTTGACCAAATGATATCCTTCTGGTCAGTAAGACATAAAGGTATTCCTGTGCAAAGGCTTCTGGGAAAGTAAAATCTATTCTTTGTTCCCTGCCTTTTATTCTAATCCAAGTGATGGTTTAACGCCTTTTCGTGTATTTCTTAGTCATTTCAATGTCTTATTTTGTGATGTGCCTTTCATCGTTTTTCTACCGTGGTATAGTTTTTAATTGACTTGTAGGATCCTGTATATATTCTAGAAACAAATCTGTTGGATAAAAGTATTGAGAATATTTTATTACAGTCCCTGTGTCACATTTTAACTTACTTTTTTTTTTTTAAAGATTTTATTTATTTATTTGACAGAGAGAGAGAGAGAGAGAGAGAGACAGCCAGTGACAGAGGGAACACAAGCAAGGAGAGTGGGACAGGAAGAAGCAGGCTCCAAGCAGAGCGGGAAGCCCGATTCAGGCTCGATCCCAGGACCCTGGGATCAGGCCCTGAGCTGAAGGCAGACACTCAATGACTGAGCCACCCAGGTGCCCCACATTTTAGCTTTCTTAATTTTGTCTTTTAATGAACAAAAGCTCCTAATTCTACTACACTGTAATTTTCTTTTTACCTTTTTACTTTCCTATTTTTTTTTCCTTAGGGGTAGTGTTTTTCATATTCTGTTCAGAAAATTTCTGCCTACGCTGGAATCATGAATATCTTTTCCTGTGTTTTCCCCTAACATAGTGGTTTTAATTTCATAATTAACTCATGCTTTTAGGTAATTAGATATTATCAATATATACATAATCAAGTTTATAATTTTTCTTATTTTATTTACTATCATATTTTTCCCTTATGAAATTCCTCCCTCATGTCAATGTTACATCATTTTTCAACAGTATTTTCTGGGTCCCTTTTACTGTTTAATTTTTTTATCTGTATCTTTAACACATCTGCCTTTTCTCTAAGGTAACATATGACCATATACACTTAATATTTGTCTTACCTACTTAACCTGTTGCTTCTATATCATTTAATGGCTAGTCCAACCTTTCACCCAATTTGAAATGCCAACTCCATAGTATGATAAGTTTTGGGGTTTTTTTTTTCTAAAGATTTTATCCATTTGACAGAGAGAGAGAGAGAGAAAGCACACAAGAGAGCAAGAGAGCACACAAGCAGGGGGAGCAGCAGAGGGAGAGGGAGAAGCAGGCTCCCCACGGAGGGGAGCCCAACGCGGGGCTCGATCCCAGGACCCTGAGACCATGACCTCAGCCAAAGGCAAACACCCAACCGACTGAGCCACCCAGGTGCTCCCACAGTATGGTAAGTTTATATCTAAAATTACATGTTTTCTGTACTTTCACTTCTCCTCAGCTTCACCGTCTATCAATGTGTATACCGATACCCACTTCGGTTACTATGGTTTTCCAGTACATGATACTATCTATAAGATTAACTACTACCACGAAGTGCACACTTCTCAATAGGTTTCTTTTAGAATTTTGTCCTTGCTATTCTCACATTTATTTGCTCAGATAAACTACAGAATCCGTATTTTCAAGTTCAGAAAAAAAATAACATGCCACAGGGATTTTCAGAGGAATTGCATTAAATGTACAGATTGGCTGAAGATACAATTATCATCTTTATAACACTGCAGCATCCATCCAAGAAAATAGTGTGTGTCTCCATTTAGCCAAGCCTTCCTCTAAAGCTCTCCTTAAAATTTTGTAATTTTCTTCATATATTTCGTATACATTTGGGGCTTTTTCTTCAGCTTTAAATTTGTTGGATGGGATTAGAATATTGCATTTTACTTCTACTCTGTTATATTTGTTTACTTTCAAATCATAAGTGTTATTACCAAGTTTATTTATGAACTCCATATCTGAAGTCATCAAGCATAGTTGCTTGGGTTATGTAATATGCAATTCCAATGTGCCTCTTTCATATACAGTACAATATAAATGATACCCCTGGAGCTGTCTGCAGCCTCATTGTTTTATATATTTAAATGAACTTGGCTTTCCTGCTAAACAACTGTATACTTTAATGTCCCTCATTTTTAATTTCAAATTAATTAGTCTTTTTAAGAAGAAAGGCAAATATTCTTTGTAAATGTATTTATTATTATTTTTTTAACAGGCCTTAATTAACTTCATTTTTCTTGTGTAAAACTACGTAGTGACCACATCTGGAGCCTGGGTTCTCTTCATGGAGACTCTGGTGTGAGTCTTTACAGGCTGGCCAGTGAATTCCTAATACGGAGACTTGGTGAACACAGTCTCTTTCCAGAGGTCATAGTGAAATAGCCATAGGTCCTGGAAATGGCATCAAAAGTGGCCTGGGTGAAGTTGCCTAGGGTGGCAGCACAGGCCCGGGCTGAGGTGTGGCAGGTGTCAATACTGGCCGTCATCAGTAGCTTCTTGGGCAGTGCCTCTGGGGGCAGGGGTGAGGCGCACCAGCACAGAGCCACAGCGGCCAGTCACCTTGCATGGGACAATATGGGGCTTGCTGATCTTGTTCCCCCAGCACTTCTCCCCACAGGGACGATGGAAAGCTTGGCCAGGAGGATGGCCCACGGATGGAGTGGCTATCTCCCTTGCAGCACTTAACACTCAGACCCGCATGTCCCCCGGAATCTCTGATGGCCACAAACGCCCTGGCCAGCTTGTGCCTGCTTCTGCACAGGCATAACCTTCAAAACCTCATCCAGTTAAAAGTCAATGATCTCAGAGTCCTTGATGGGCAGGGAGAAGAGAGAGATCTCCTCTAGGGACTTGATCTTCATGTCCTTGATCAGGCAAGCCCAGCTTGATGTCGGGGATCCACTCCTTGTCCTCAGCCTTGCCTCCACAAGCTCCACGCCTTGGCCCTGGCCCCAGTGCTGCTTGCCAAAGACTCCTTGGAGGCCAACCCGGCCTCCCATTCCAGGGCTCCTGGGCCCTCTAGGCCCTCCCACGGCACTGACGTCATCCCCCATTTGCTGTTTTCTTGGAGCAGATGACAAATATTCTTTGTAAATTTAAATTATTTGTCTTTTCCACTATCATCTCAATAGTTTGCTCAGGACTACAAGCCACAGAAACATTGAGATCCACAAATGATCACGCAGGATAGTTATAGTTACATAAGAATATAAGAATACTCACTGTAGTAGGTCATGCAACGTTTTTCTCACATGGCTCAGTTGTTTCTAGAACTATTGCCACAATCACGTTAAACGCAACATGCCTAATGCAGAACCGATGCTCCTCTTCACCCCAAAGAATGACTCCTATTGACCTGTCCTTTTTCTATTAACTGGTCCTAGGTACACAAAGTTTAAAAAGCTCACTGATATCTTCTCAACCTCTAGCTAACCCACAAATTCAATCAATTCCTCCCTCTTGATGCATTTCAAATCCGCCTTTGAATTTCCTCTTTACCTGTCAGCATCCTAGACAAGGTTCATGTTACCATGGTCTGTTTGATTTAATTATAATAACACTTTAACACAAAAAAGTAAACACTTTCATTTCTCGCACAAAGGTTTACCCTAACCCCATTCTCTGGGATTAATTTTTGGCCAGGAAGAATGTTAGTAGTCAGGCCCGTAAAACAGCATCAAACTTGATTTGACCCTTTGTGGCCTGAGTCCTCACTAACTGGATTCCTTTGCCTGTTCTCTATTCAAATTTGATTATATTCTGCCACTGTTCCTGTAGCCTCTCATCTAACTTCAGTGACTTGCGTACATCCTAGTTGCCTAGAGTCTGGTTCTCTAGAACCCACCACCAGATCTCCCCTGCTGAATGCAACCGCCTGAGCCTCTGCCGTCTCTGAAGGGCTTAAGCTGACGCCAAGCACCAGTAGCCATCTGCTTTGATCTTGTAATTGGTTTGGAGACTCTCTAACATGACCTCCCTCAGTTTCAGTTCAGTCTGTTTAACCTTCGAAAAAATATCCGACTCTTGTTCCATATTCAGAACACTGACCTTGGCTTCAGCCTACAGATGTTCCCAGGTCACTTAAATAACATAGAGCTATTACTAAAAAGAATAATTAAAGAAAGCTGGCATGTTTAAAACAAATGGCCCCATGGAAAGGCTAAACGGATAGGGAAAAAAACAAAAAAACCCAGCCGTTTCAGTTTCCTGAAATAGGCATTTCTCATGATTCAACCATTAAAATCAGTCAACCAAATGCTTTCATTTATAAATGTCATAAATGTGCAAATTTTTACTTCAAAGTAAGTGCTTAAAACAATATTGCTAATTGAAAACCGAAAATGTCAACACTTTCTCTTGTATTTTATTATTTGAAACTATTAGTGTTTTATGTCAGATACATAAATAAAACAATGGGGAGCTTTTCATTTCTAAGGTGATGCTTGAAAATCACACAGAATTTAATCATGCCTGCCATAATACCTGTTGGAAAATTGACCTCAAATATCACGAAAGCTCTCTACTCTGACTCTTGGAGGTTTGTGCTACTTACATTTTCTTCTGAGTGGCAGAAATGGAAAGTCTTCTCTAATAATTATCAACGTTGACAGAAGATGTCGTTAGTGCCAGGCTTTTTACAGCAGAGGGAAAAGCACGTAGCTGCATTTTTTATATGCTTAGATGGTGTTCAGTAGCACTAGAGAATAGAGACACAGAGCCGACCGCCAAGCAACCCTCGCGTTTGAAATAAAATTCTGTGCTTCGAATGATGCTTTTCCTGAAGTGTCAAACATTTATTATGATTTACAAATTCTGTTTTCCCCCAAGAGTAATTGACGGCTGTTAGGTAATGATTCCACATGTGTTCAAAGCTTCTCATAGAGTCTTAATGAATACTCCCACCTCTCAATAGCCTTTTGCATTAGCTGAATCTCTGGCCAGTCAAGCCAACCTGCGGCTGTCCAGCTCATTAGAGCCAGGGAAATTGATTCTGAGGGAACTGTTGTATTCAGGGTGCTCTGAAGAGCTTCCTGCCCAAAGTCAGGCCAACCCTTGAGGGAAAGCCAAGAGTCAAAGCCAGGTAGACCAGAAAGAAGCCTCACATCCAAAGAGAGAAGCGGGGTCACTGATGGCAGAGAGGGAGCCAAGAGGCAGAAGCCAGATGGATACTGGGTTTGAGTGTGATCAAACGGGAAGCGAACAAGGCAGCTTTGGCATAACTGGTTTCCAAAGGCGGCAAGATCAACGTGATGCTCTTCCAGCTCTACTGCTGCTATTCGTAGAAAAGGCATCGATCGCACAGTACCTTTCCCTATGAGATGCTCCATTTAGATCATTACGTACGGAGAGTAGGTTACTAACAAAAAAAGAACACTGCACCTTCCAGTAATTAAAGTCAGAATTTGTTTAAAGAATTAAAGATGAATCAATTAAACAACACAGCACAATCTATTTTTTCCAAGACTCTATTGACTAACATTCTCTATTAATTGATTCATCTACACATCCATAATGCAATTATAACAGATGGTTGTAAGAAAGACCCTTAGGCTTTACAGCATTCTGAAGTACTTTCCTAGTGATGAACAAATTATATTTTGAAGGGCTTGGAAGTCAACTGTAATCTATTTTTTTCTAAAATGAGAAATTAACTCAATTAAGCATTTTAACTACCTACTTATGATGTGCAATTGAATGACAGATACAGTACTTTTCTTTTTTTTTTTTTAAAGATTTTATTTATTTATTTGACAGAGATAGAGACGGCCAGCGAGAGAGGGAACACAGGCAGGGGGAGTGGGAGAGGAAGAAGCAGGCTCATAGCAGAGGAGCCTGATGTGGGGCTCGATCCCAGAACGCCGGGATCACGCCCTGAGCCGAAGGCAGACGCTTAACCCCTGTGCCACCCAGGCGCCCCGATATGGTACTTTTCTTAATCAGAGTACTTTATTAATCACACGATGCCAGACAGCAGAAAGTTTTTGACTAGACAAAAATGTAAAGATAACACTAAACTTGAGAAATAATGCTTCCTTTCTTCTCTAAAGTTATAAAATTAATAACTAACACATATTAAACATATACAAAGTTCCTGGTACTATTTTAAGTACTTAACATACATTGCCTCCTTTAATCCAAATACCAGTCCATTTTAGTATTTACTATTAGTGTATTATAATTGAACACTGTGGCTTAGGGGTGTTGAATAACTTGGTCAAGTTCATGCAGCCCGTAAATAAAGGATCTGTCGTTCTTAATATATAGATAGGCAGTAGCAGACACACAGAGGGGTAAGAGAACAGAGAAATAGAAATATTCCTGCTCATCCCTACGTTTTTGAAATGGCAAACTACCTCACACTTAATTTATATTTGAGAAACTGGGACTTAATGAGAGTTTAAAAGTCTTAGCTGAGGTAAAGAATGAAAATGGAATTCATTCTTGGCCTTTTAGGTTAAGCTAAAAATGAAATACGAAGTACGTATAATAAAATATGAAATATATGGAATTCCCAACGCTTCAACATTTTTGACATACAAAAATGGTACTTTCATACGATTCAATCAACTACAGTCTTCTACAAAGCACTTAAAAGCACAATTATATTGCTGCAATATTAGAAGTCATATTTCCCATACTGCCACTCCCTGTGAAATCCCTAATTTGGTACTGATATCTAAATGACTCGTTTAGGCATGCACATAATACTAAAACCTTTTTTAAATTTGTAAAGTATCAATTACTACAATGGTATGACTCAAGTAGTAACTTAGTAACAATGTTTAAAATAACCTTAACATTTTTTTTAATCTAAAACTTTCAAAATATTTTAAAACCAATACTTTATGAATCCCATATCTCTGTGATGTGGGTAAGCTCTTTAATTACTCTTAACAGCTTAGAAACTAAAACATAAAACACTCAAGTGGCTTTCTGCTGTCACTGAATGAGTCACACCAAGCAGTGATAGTTAACAGCTTGAGTTACAGGACATTATTCTATGCTGCACAGTCAGCCTCACACTGTCACATCAGGGGACTTATTTTGTTTGGCTTTCACATAATAAACGATATCCATTCAACACTATTTTACCTAAGCAAAAATATTAAAAATAATTTGGTGATTAAAAGTAACGAATGAACCAGATGAAAACGATAAAACCCTGGCAGTTCAGTCTGGCACATCATAGTGGCAGAAAACCAGAAAAACAGAAAACAAGGGGATGGTATTACAAAGGGCTGAAAGAAATGACTGCCAACTTCTCTTTCCGTTTCCAGCAAAATATTCTTCAAAAATAAAAGTATGATAACACTTCCATACAAATAAAACACAATTTATCATATAGAGATTCTCTCCTAAAAAAAGAAGTGCCAAGGGTGTTTTGGCAGACACGATAAAAACAAAGCCAATGGAAGGCTGAAACATGTAAGAAGGAAGAAGACATTTAAAAAAGAGGTTATTATCAAAAACGTTGCATCAGTACATTTAAGGCAGAACTTATTCCAAGTGCCTCAGGGAGTAGAAAACCTGAATATTCCCTGCCAAAATGAAATCATTACTTGATGTTTGCCCACAAAGAAAATCTCTGGCTCATATAACTTCAACCGGCAAATTTTATCATACATTTAAGAATAAATAGCATGCATCTCAAACCAAGTATTTCAAAAAAGAGGGGGAAAAGAGAATATCCCTTAACTAATTTTATGATCAACATAATCCAGATACAGAAACATAATAAAGGCTTCACAAGAAAGGAAAGTGAAATGCATCAACGTGCACCAAAAAACTCCCGAACAATGCATGAACACATCAAATCCAGCAATGGTCAAAAAAGATAAAAAACATACTGTATTAGAAGAATGCCAACTTGGTTTAACTTTGAAAAATCAATCAATATTATCCACTAACTTAAAAGAATAATTACAGAGTTTCTTGAGAGAAAAAAGAAAAAAGACCAAAACAAAAATCACTTGCAGCCCAGAAATAGAGAGACACATCCTTAATTGGATAAAAGTTTGTTTTTGGAACAAGCATAATATTTAGTGCAACACTGATGAAAGATTTTCCTCTGATACAGGGATAAAATAACCATGCCTGTTAGCATTGCCTTGAGTCAACATCACACTGGAGAACCTAGTGCTAACAAGCAAAGAAAAAGAAACAAAAAGCTTAAGAATTGGAGAGGAAAAAAATAAAATACTTGCTATTCAAAATAATGAGATTATTTAGAAAATCCAAAAGTATAGATAAATCATTCGTATATAGCATATGTTTACTGGGGCACCTGGGTGGCGCAGTCATTAAGTGTCTGCCTTCAGCTCAGGGTGTGATCCTAGTGTTCTGGGATCGAGCCCTGCATCAGGCTCCTCTGCTGGGAGCCTGCTTCTTCCTCTCCCACTCCCCCTGCTTGTGTTCCCTCTCTCGCTGGCTATCTCTCTCTCTGTCAAATAAATAAATAAAATCTTTAAAAATATACATATATGTTTATTAGTATGAACTATAATTTGTTATGTCCTGAATATAAGATTAATATTCAAAAATCATTTCTATTTCAACCCCGAATAGCCAAAGCAATTCTGAAAAAGAAAAACAAAAATGGAGGCATCACAATTTCAGATTTCAAGGTATATTACAAAGTTGTAGTCATCACAACGGTATGGTCCTGGCACGAAACAGACACAAAAATAAATTCAAAATGGATGAAAGACCTAAATGTGAGACAGGAAACCATCAAAATCCTAGAAGAGAACACAGGCAGAAACCTCTTTGACCTCAGTTGTAACAAATTCTTATTAGACACATCGCCAGAGGCAAGGGAAAAAAAGCAAAAATGAACTACTGGGACTTCGTCTAGATAAAAAGCTTCTGTACAAGGAAGGAAACAATCAACAAAACTAAAAGGCGGCCTAGGAGACGATACTTGTAAATGACATGTCTGCTCAAAGGTTAGTATCCAAAATCTATAAAGAACTTATCAAAGTCAACACCCAAAACACAAATAATCCAGTTAAGAAACGGGCAGAAGACCTGAATAGACACTTTTCCAAAGACGACATCCAGATGGTTAACAGACACACGAACAATGCTCCACAGCACTCATCATCAGGGATACACATCAAAACCATGATGAGATACTACCTCACACCTGTCAGAATGGCTAAAATCAACAACTCAAGAAACAAAAGGTGTTGGCGAGGATGTGGAGAAAAGGGAACCCTCATGCACTGTTGGTGGGAGTGCAAACTGATGCAGCCACTCTGAAGAATAGTTTGAACATTCCTCAAAAAGTTAAAAACAGAACTACCCCATGACCCAGCAATTACACTATGAGATACTTACCCAAAGTATACAAAAATACAGATTTGAAGGGGTACTTGCACCCCGATATTTATAGCAGCACTATCAGCAATAGCAACTATGGAGAGAGCCCAAATGTCCATCAGCTGATGAATGCATAAAGAAGATGTGGTACATATATACAATGGAATGTTACTCAGCCATCAAAAAGAATGAAATCTTGCCATTTGCAACGACATGGATGGAGCTAGAGTGTATCATGTTAAGTGAGATAAGTCAGAGAAAGACAATTATCATATGGTTTCACTCACACGTGGAATTTGAGAAACAAAGCAGACGGACATAAGGGAAGGAGGAAAAGAAAAAAGGGAGAGAGGGAAACAAGCCATAAGAGGCTCTTAACAACAGAGAACAAACTGAGGGTTGATGGAGGGAGGTAGGTGGGGGATGGGCTACATGGGTGATGGGTATTAAAGAGGGTATTAAAGAGGGCTGTGATGAGCACTGGGTACTGTACGTAAGTGATGAATCACTGAATTCTACTCTAGAAACCAACTTGCACCGTTTGTTAACTAACTAAACTTTAAATTTAAAAAATCATCTCTAGGGGCGCCTGGGTGGTGCAGTCGTTAAGCATCTGCCTTAGGCTCAGGGCGTGATCCCGGCATTCTGGGATCGAGCCCCACATCAGGCTCCTCCGCTGGGAGCCTGCTTCTTCCTCTCCCACTCCCCCTGCTTGTGTTCTCTCTCTTGCTGGCTGTGTCTCTGTCAAATAAATAAATAAATAAAATATTTTTAAAAATAATAATAAATAAATAAAAAATCATCTCTATTTCTATATAGCACAACAATAATTAGAAAATGGAATTTAAAAACCAATATTGTTTGAATTTCCATATAAAATTTAGACTAATCAGGGCACCTGGGCTGCTCAGTTTGTTGAGCGTCCAACTCTTAATTTCAGCTCAGGTTGTGATCTAAGGGTTCTAAGACTGAGTCCCGCATCAGGCTCCACACTGGGTGTAGAGCCTGCTTCAGATTCTCTCTCTCCCTCTGCCCCTACCCTTCCACCCTCTCAAAAAAAAAAAAAAAATTAGACTAATCTTTTCAATTTCTATAAAAAACACCCACTGGGATTTTGACTGAGATTGTACTAAACCTACAGTCAATTTAAAGACATTTTATATGTTAACAGTGAGTTTTGCAATCCATGAACTTAGCACATATTTACATTAATTTTTTATGTATTATTATTACCATATAAAATAATCCTATTTTACAGAGGTATTAAGATTAATATTTATATAGAAGTATTTCACATCTTGTACTAAAATTATTCCTAAGTATTTCCTAAGTAATTCCAGATACTATTTAAAATATTTTTGTAAATTCTATTTTTTAATTGTTCAGTCTATAGAAACAAAATTTTTGTATATTGACTCATTATTCTTAAATACTGTTGAATTCATGTATTAGTTCTGTTTCCTATTTTGTAGATTTTCAAGATGTTCTACGTGATATAATGATTATGGACAAAGGCATCAAAACAATTAAATGGGGAAAAGATATCACTTTAACCAATGACCTCAGAATAATGTCATAAAGCTTTGTTCTACCTTATACAATACACTACTAATTCACTATTGATCATGGACTTAAATATACAGGCTAACAAATATAACTTCAAGCAGAAGTTATTTAAAACTATCTTCATGAACTTAATGCAGGCAATGTTTTCTTAGGGCAACAAAAGATTTAACTGTAATAAAGGAAATTGATAAATTAGACATTGGGTTTTTAAAAATTTTTATTTATTTATTTGATAGAGTGAGAGAGAGAGCACACACACACAAGCAAGGGGAGCAGTGGGCAGAGTGAGAGGGAGAAGCAGGCTCCCCACTGAACAGAGAGCCCAGTGTGGGTTTGATCCCAGGACCCTGGGATCATGACCTGAGCCGAAGGCAGACACTTAACTGACTGAGCCACCCAGGTGCCCCGAGACATTGTTTTTAAAAGACTTCCCTTCATCAGGAGAAATAAGAAAACATACAAGCCACACACTGAGACAAAATATTCACAAAGCACATTTCAAAGAGAATTTGTATCCAGAATATATAAAGTATTCTACAGTCCTATAACTCAAGGGCAAAAAACTGACCAAAGGGGGCGCCTGGGTGGCTCAGTCGTTAGGCGTCTGCCTTCGGCTCAGGGCGGGATCCCGGCGTTCTGGGATTGAGCCCTGCATCAGGCTCCTCCGCTGGGAGCCTGCTTCTCCCTCTCCCACTCCCCCTGCCTGTGTTCCCTCTCTCACTGGCTGTCTCGCTCTCCATCAAATAAATAAATAAATAAATAAATAAATAAATAAATAAATAAATAAATCTAAAAAACAAAACAAAAAACTGACAAAAGACTTTGACAATTTGCTAAGGTATTTATAAAAGCATATACAAATAAGCACATGAAAAATGATTAATATCATTACTAAAGAAATGGAAATTAAACCCACAATGAACAACTACTCCAGATCAACTGGACTAACATTAAAAACACATACACAAGCCGAAAACTACTAAATACCTATCAACAGGAAAATGGATATTTGTAGTACATTTCATAACAAATACTATGCCACTATTAGCACAAATGATCTACAATTACACGTACTGATATGCATGTCTTATTAACACTATACTGAGCAAAATAACCACCAAGAAGTGTACATAGTATCTGATACTAGTTTTATAGCAAAACTTATCTCTGCTGGTAAATTTCAGGATAGGGGATGCACTTAGGGCTAAAGTTGCTGAAAGAACAATGAGGTCTTTTGAACTGGTACAGTTCTATTTTGGCATGGGCGCTAGCTACACAGGTGTGTCCGGTTTGTAAATGTTCTCCAAGCTGTACGAGATATGTTCACTTCCTGGTATTTATGTTTTACTCGGATAAACAGTTAAAAAATTACTTTACATGAATACTGCTTACAATAGGATAATAAAATAGAAATAAATCAAATATATTCAAGACCTCTATACAAAAAAAACACTCTATTACTAAGAGAAGATAATAAGATCTAAATAAATGAAAGAATACACCATGTTCATCAACTGGAACACTCAATTTTGAAAGATGTCAATTATCCTTCAAACTGATCTATATTCAAGAGAATTTCTATTATAGACCTAGCATCTGTGGAAATTTGTTTGTGGAAGTTAATAAATGTATTCTGCACTTCATATGGAAATGTAAAGGTCCAAGAAAAACCATAAAAATCCTCAGGGAATCAAACAAGTTGAAGGAATTACTCCACTTGCTCTAATGCCTTGTAATCAAATTTCAGTAATTTTTTTGTTGTTGTTAAAGATTTTATGTATTTATTTGTCAGAGAGAGAGCCCAAGCAGGGGAAGTGGGGGGCAGAACAGGCAGAATAGGCAGGGGCAGAAACAGGCTCCCCACTGAGCAAGGAGCCTGATGTGGGACTCGATCCCAAGACCCCAGGATCATGACCTGAGCTGAAGGCAGACGTTTAACCGACTGAGCCACCCAGGCGTCCCTCAAGTTTCAATAATTAAGAGAGTGTGGTACTCTCCCAAGGATAGCCTATAAAAACAACAGAACATAATAGAAAGTAAATAGCAGACATTCACACATACAGACACCTAAGTAATCAGAAACATACAACTGAAGAGCAGTGGGAAAGGGATCACCTTATAATAACAAATGTGACACTGGGTCACTTAATTAAACACATGGATTGCACATCTAAGTATGAAAGATAAATTTCAGAATGCAACTTCAGTCACTTCAGAGATATCTTATATGGATACATAAAGTACTAACCATAAAGCAGCACATTAATAAATTGTACTAGATTAAAATGAAGATATTCCATTAATGAAAAGATATCAGGAAAACAAAAAGTTAAGACAACGACCGGGAGAAAATATTTGCAACACACATAACTGACAGAGTGCTCATCCCCATAATATATAGTATATAAAGAATATATAATAAAGATTTTTTTAAAGAATCTTTTATTTATTAATAAAAGAAGAATTCCTACATATCAAAAAGACAAAGACCTAGAAGCTGATGTTAAAATGAGAAAGAGACATGAACAGGCCCTTTCAAAATGAGGATGCCCAAGTAGGAGATACACATATAACCAGGGAAGTAGAAATTCAAAGTTCAACAGTATACTATTACACACCCACTAGAACTACTAAACTTACAAAATTTGACAACTAAGACATACATATGTGCTAAGTGGGCTCTTGTACGCTGCAGGTAGGAGTACGAATTGGTACAACTTTGGATATCTACCAAAGCTAAACACACATATACAAGTTGATTCAGCAGTCACGCTCCTATTGATATATCCAACAGAAACTGGTACGCTCAAGAGCATTCACAACAGCATTATTCATAATGGCCCAAAACAGGAGACAATCTAAATGTCCATCAACAGGGAAGTTGACAATGAGTCATAGCGTAATCATTTAATGGAAAACTATACAACAAAGAAAGTTAATGAACTACTTCCACAGGCAACATCATGGATGCAGCTCACAAACAAAGCCAAACAAAAATACACGTATCGACCATATGATCCCCTTTATACAAGTCCGCAAATAGGTAAAATTCATCCATGGTGTCAGGACCGTGCTCATATATTGGTGGGGAGGGAGGTACCAGTGACTAAGAAGGGCAAGAGGTAGTTTCAGTCGAGTTAGTCACTAATCATTTCTTGACCTGGGTAGTGTTTACATGAGTCTGCTCACTTTGTGATCATTCACTGAGCTGGACACCTTGCATTCTGTACATTACAGCTCAATAGAAGTTTACTAAAAATATAAATCAAAACATTAAAATACAGGGTTTTGAGGTGCTAACCTTGCAGTTATTTTTTTTTTTTAAGATTTTATTTATTTATGTGCCAGAGAGACAGCCAGCGAGAGAGGGAACACAGCAGGGGGAGTGGGAGAGGAAGAAGCAGGCTCATAGTGGAAGAGCCTGATGTGGGACTCGATCCCAGATCGCCAGGATCACGCCCTGAGCGGAAGGCAGACGCTTTAACGACTGCGCTACCCAGGTGCCCCTAACCTTGCAGTTATTAGTAAAGACAATTTTTATAGCAAATCAGTAGTGTTAAAAAAGCAAGAGAGGTGGGGCGCCTGGGTGGCTCAGTGGTTAAGCGTCTGCCTTTGGCTCAGACCATGATCCTAGGGTCCTGGGATGGAGCCCCACATGAAGTTCTCTGCTCAGAAGGGAATCTGCTTATCCCTCTCTTTCTCTCCAACCCCCCCTCATGCTCTCTCTCTCTCTCTCAAATTAAAAAAAAAAAAAAATCTGGGGCGCCTGGGTGGCACAGTTGTTAAGCGTCTGCCTTTGGCTCAGGGCATGATCCCAGAATCCTGGAATCGAGCCCCACATCAGGCTCCTCTGCTATGAGCCTGCTTCTTCCTCTCCCACTCCCCCTGCTTGCGCTCTCTCTCTCGCTGGCTGTCTCTCTCTATCAGATAAATAAATAAAATCTTTTTTAAAAAAATCTTTAAAAAAAGAGCAGTATTTAACATATCAAAGAGAACTTTAAACATTTTTTTGTAGTATATATGGAATAAATCACTAATTAGTAACTATTCTGATGTGAGTAAATTTGGCACAACAACAACAAAACACTTTACTTGATGACTAGTTACTATGTTTACCTGAAAGTAATAAAATGCCATTAATTTTAATTATATTTTAGAAATCAGATTTTCCATTAAATCAAGCTGGGCTTTCTCATTTGCCAGGATTAAATTTTGATGCATTTGGGTATTTCTACACATCATTAACATGGTGAATGCAACGAACTCTGGTAAAATTCAGACAAATTAGCCTGTCTATTCATGTCTGACATAAGAGTCATATTAATATTTCTACTCCTTTCTCTTGATTTACTCTTTATTTTCTAACTCGTTGTTTATCTTCACGTTTACATCATTTATGTGTGGGGAACTGTTAACTTACCATTTAAAATGTCACGTGCAGATCACACATGAACTTACTTGGTATTTGTTAATACTACGGCAGCTCATAACAGGAGACAGAACGCTGAACAGAAAAGCCATAGGGCATGCTCCACCATTAAGCATCAGGGTGATCTGGTGACTCACTTCACTACATCAGGCCTCAGCGATCAAGACACAACTTTTATTTGTCAATGTTAAAGGAGCCTATACATCCTATTGGGCTTAGCCTTTTCGTTTCTGAGAGTGAGTCATAGCATAATCATTTAATGGAAAACTATACAGCAAAGAAAGCTAATGAACTACTTCCACAGGCAACATCATGGATGCAGCTCACAAAAAAAGCCAAACAAAAATACACGTATCGACCATATGATCCCCTTTATACAAGTCCGCAAATAGGTAAAATTCATCCTTTGAGTAAATACTCAAAGACACTGGGATTATTCTTTCCCTATTCTGTCCCACCCTATTTTGACTGATAGGACCCAACCCTACTGCTTGCTCACAGTACTCTAAACTGAAGTCAAGACACCCAGGCTTTCTGCAGGCTGAGTTCCTAAGGGATTCTCCCAAGCAGCAAAGCCAGCGTGTAGATTATCTAAGAAATATAAATAACATTACTTGAAAACTCCACCGATTCGAGCAAAGAGTAGAAGAAGCAGGTCTGCAGTACCAGAGAGCCTTATCAAGTGGGCTAGCTCACGCTCCTCCCTTTGTACGTAATTGAGATTCCTCATACGACATCGTTTGTCCGTCTCCCACACAAATCTCTGCCAAACTTGGCCCTCGACTCTCCATTTAGGTCAAAAAAATGAGACGATGTTTATCCTCACTTTTCAACAAACACCACTTAAATGTGAGTTGTCCTTTAATCATGTTTCCATTAGCATGGGGATTGGAACCCAATGCCATCCTAACAAAAGTGGAACGAACACAATTCATCCTCAATCTGGGTAATGACTCCACTTAGTTTGACCTTTACTGTGTTCTTCATTGCATGCGTTTCTGTGGCCAAAAGAATGCCAATTATTCCACAGTTTTACTTTTTTTTCTTCTCTCTCTCCCTCTTCCCAAAGGTCAGCCTGATCTCTACAATTTATTTTAAATGTATAAAGTCACTCCTTTTAATTTCTTTAAGATAACATTTACGCTATCCTCTTCTCCTGTACAATAGATTGCCCTTTTAAACCCCCTCGTTATCTCCCATTCAACATTTCCCTTTTACTTCCCACTCAGCATTCTCATTATTGAAGTTTTTATCCCTTTTTTTAAATCTGTATTTTACAGCCTAATTGTCTATCAGTGATCCAGTGTAGGTATCATCTAATATATGTTAACTGATACATATTTTAGAGACACTATTAGAAATTCATAAACTACAGTTTATGCATTACAATCACATTGCACAAGTTCTGGATTCCACTCTCCTTTGCACTACCAACATGAAATTGGAACTTCTTAACTCATTGTTCTAATTCCCTTTTTAATGTCAAATTTTCACTGCTTGGCAACTAACAGCCTTCTTTCTATACTGACCTCTTTGTCCTCAAACACTTAACATTTCTCTAAAAGCATCCTAGCTTTCTTGTGACAGTAAGATATTCCGAGCTCACCCTTATTTCTTCCGCCCCAAACAAGAAATGTTTTCCTTTAGTGGAATATAATGATGGGTTCGAAAATAGAAGCAACAGACAGAGTGCCCAGTAGTTTGCTTTAATGACCAGAGTTGCCAGGACAGCACCTTAGGACACTTTACTGGAAAAAAAAAAGGGGGGGGGGATGGTCAGAGGGTCAGGAGTTCATACTGATTTTTCCAAGTTAGTTCTACCTTTACTTACGTTGTACTTTACTAAGAGAGCTTCTTGCATCACTGTAATTTTTCTGAGTTACCATCTTTCGAGTTACCCACCCACTGTATAATGTGTACGTGATTAAACGACAGTGACGCCCTGCACCCCAGCCCGTCACTCCAGAAACGTTTTCAATCTCCTTTCTTAAGTATTTTCTTTTTGTTCATTTGGACATGGGGCCAAACTATCCTGAAATTGGCTCGAAACTGTACAAGTCAGCATGATCTACTGTGCCAAGGTCACCTGAACCCAGCCTCTGTAAAAAGAAAAAGAAATCCAAACTAATCCAAGAGGAACACCAAAATATTAAAGGCATACAGCACTCAGATCCAAAATCAAACCCATGCACTTAGTGGAAAATAACAATAAATAACTGAGTTGCAAGGTTTTTGCAAAAAATCTTCCAGTTTTCATTTCTGTGAACTGAAATATATGCTTGAACCCCCATAGATGATTGACATCTACTATCTTAATCTAATTTCCTTTGCCTTAATCAATGTTCATTTGAGGCACAGGAATTCCAATGAACTCTGATTTTTACAGAAACCTTTATATATATACTTATTGCCCCACGTTCTCCCAACCCAGACAAAAGGTATCTGAAAAGGTCCAAATTAATATTGAGAATTAGCCAATAAATGTGCTAAATATTACAATT
This sequence comes from Ursus arctos, assembly GCF_023065955.2. Classification (NCBI taxonomy): domain Eukaryota; kingdom Metazoa; phylum Chordata; class Mammalia; order Carnivora; family Ursidae; genus Ursus; species Ursus arctos. Next base: position 20,888,123 of record NC_079873.1, on the reverse strand, counting down.
TGTAAATGCCTGTTATCCTCGTCAGGAAGTGGACATATTCACTGTCTTACACAGTTTTATAATTACAGTGACCCACAAGATTTAACGCAAAAAATACCAAACCACAAGTAATTATAGCATATTTCACTAGGAATTCCATGATAGCACCCAATTCCACTGGTCCATTTCCAGATTGTTTTAGTCTTCAAAAAACCAATGCTGAGTGCTGAGAAATCTGCATCTATAGGAAAGCTGATAGCTTATGTAGCTCTAGGTTTCTAGATTTTCTTCAGAGATAAGAATGAGTATTAAACGCAACTAATGAATCATCGAACTTTACATCAGAAACCAGGGATGTACTGTATGGTGACTAACATAATAAAAAAACATTAAAAAAAAAAAGAATGAGTATTAAAATCCGTGAGAAAATGTAGAAAATCCACATTACTTACTACTTACAACTGACCAAAGTTGGAGAATTGGCAGACCTGCAGTATCCAAAACTGTCCTGTGTATACTACACTTCACATAAATCCTTTAATATATGATCCAGATTACATTCCTGATTTCCTCATCAACTTCTTTGCCATACAAGCTTCTTCCAAACGTCTCTGAGGACTTTCCCACCCAAGTGGAATTAGGTAGAATATGTATGATCCTGCCTCTCATTACCTTTTACTTCTTCTCTATATGATCGTTCATGTTATAATTCCGTCCCCATATGATGGGATCCCATTGAGAACCCACCCTGAACTGATCATTGCTCTGTGAACAAGGCCACCTGAAGGCTAGGCTAGACATAGGACGGAAGGAGGGAAAAGCGAACACTTCTCTCTTCACACACCCACAGTTCAGCTCTGTAACTACTGCGAAAGGAGGAACATTATAAGAAATCTCAACTCTGAAATTCAAAATCCCTCGGGTCCAAAATAATTGGGAAGAAAATATACTTAGGATTCTCTGGGCTAGATAATGTTTTTTGTAATAATTAAGAGATTCATTAATTAATTGTGATGATGATCATTCATAAAGTAACTCACATACTCCACGGTTTTCTGTGGAATAATACCGCACACGTTCTTAGGCACAGCAAAACAAAACAAAACAAAAACAAGAAATGCCTCAGCAAATTAGACAATGTGCGAAGTATTACTAATTGCATGTTCAAATCACTAATTTCATACAATAGCCTCCAAGAACAGTTATTTTGTTGATTTCAATGGGTTGTTAAATTGGTTGGTTGGTTTTTTTTTTTTTCTCTCAACACAGTCGAAACCTGAACCTTTATAGACATGATCTGAATTTTTCTTTTTCTACATTGTTTAAACTTTGGCTGAAAAAAGTTCATATTTCTGCCAGCTGAGTATAATTACATGGTCCCCATCCATCTCTATTATTGCCTTTGTTGAGAACAGAAATTCTATACAACGTCTGCTGTTCTCCATGTCACAGCTTATTTGAAATAATCACTATTTGGTATCACTACTTCATTCATCTGGGTTTTTTGGGCCTAAAAGCTTTATTGAGATAGAATTCACATACCAGAAGCTTCACCCTTTTAAAATGTACAATTCGGTGGCTTTCATATATTCACAGAGTTATGCAAACGTATCGACTATCGAATTTCAGAACATTTTCCTCACCCCCCAAAATGAAGCCCTGTACACATTAGCAGTCAACCCCCATTCCCCCTCAAGCATCACCCCCCAGCTTTCAGCTACTTTTCATCTCTATTCGCCTGTTTCTGTGTACTTCACATAAAAGAAGTAATACAATATGTGGTCTGTTGTGGCTGCCTTCTCTCGCTTAGCAAAATGAGTTCAAGGTTCATGTAGGTAGTGTGTACTGGTACTCAGTTCCTTTTCAGGACTGAATAACATTCTGTTGTACAGATAGAACTTTTCTTTTTTTTTTTTTTTTTACTTTCATCAGATGACGAACACCTCTGTTGTTTCCTTTTTGGCTATTATACAATGCACCTACGAGCATGCATGAACATGTTTTTGTGTGGAGTTTTATTTTTATTTCTGTGGGTATATACCTAATAGTGGAACTGCTGAGTTATATGCTAATCCTATAGTTAACAATTGGAGTGACTACCGAACTTTACCAAAGAGGCTGCACTATTTTATAATCCGATCAGCTATGAAAGTGGGTTCCAGTCCTCGGTTCGACTTTTTTAAAATTTTGTAATTGTTTGGTAGAATTCACCTGTGAAATCATCTGCTCTTAGACTACTTTTGTTTCTTGGGAGTTTTTTGATTACTGTTTCAATTTCAGGACTGATAATCAGTCTGTTCAAATTTTCTATTTCTTCCTGCTTCGGTTTTGAGAAGTGACATGTTTCTAAGAATGTATCCATTTCTTCCAGGTTGTAGAGTTTGATGGCATATAATTCTTCACAATATTCTCTTATAATCCTTTGTATTTCTGTGGTGTCAACTGTTATTTCTCCTCTTTCGTTTCTGATTTTGTTTGAGTCCTTTGGGGGAGGGGTGCATCTAGCTAGAAGTTTACTGATGTTGTTGATCTTTTCAAAGAACCAGCTCCTGGTTTCATTGATCTGTTCTACTGTTGCTTTTCAGTTTCTATATCATTTATTTCTGCTCTCATCTTTACTATAGCCTTCCTTCTGCTGGGTTTGGGCTTTGTTTGTTGTTCTTTTTCCAGTTCCTTTAGGTGCAAAGTTTAGGTTGCTTGAGATATTTTCGTGTTTCTTGAGGTAGGCCTGTATTGGTATAAACTTCCCTCTTAGAACTGCCTTTGCTGCATCCCAAAGATTTTGAGTTGTTTACATTTTCATTTGTCTCCAGGTATTTTTGGATTTCCTCTTTGATTTCTTGGTTGATTCATTCACTACCGAGTAACATGTTCTTTAATCTCCATGTATTTGTTCTCTCCAGATTTTTTTCATATGGTTGATTTCTAGTTTCATTGCATTGTAGTCAGAAAAGATGTGTGGTATAATTTCAATCTTTCTGAAATTGTTGAGACTTGTTTTGTGACATAACATGTGATCTGTTTTCTTTTAAAGATCTTATTCATTTATTTGACAGAGAGAGCACACAAGCAGGGGGAGACACAGAGGGAAAGGGAGAAGCAGGCTCCCCACTGAGCAGAAAGCCTGATGTGGGGCTCGATCCCAGAATCCTAGGATCATGACCTGAGCTGAAGGCAGGCACTTAACCGAATGAGCCACCCAGGCACCCTAATAGGTGATGTATTTTGGAAAATAGTTCATGTGCAGTTGAAAAGAATGTGTATATCCTACTGTTTTAGCAAAGTTCTAAATGTATCTACTAAATCCATCTGGTCTGGTGCGTCATCATTCAAAGCCCCTGTTTCCTTGTTAATTTTCTGTTTAGTTGATCTGTCCATTCATGTAAGTGGGGTGTTAGCCTCTGACTATTATTGCATTACTATTGATTAGTTCCCTTTGTGTTTGTTATTATTTTATGTATTTGGGTGATCCCATATTGAGTGCATAAGTATTTACAATTATTATGTTCTCTTGTTGGATTGTCCCCTTAATGTTTATGTAGTGTCCTTCTTCGTCTCTTGCTAGAGTCTTTGTTTTAAAGTCCATTTTGTCTAAGTATTGCTACTCCAGCTTTCTTTTCACATCCATTTGCATGATAAATGTTTCTTCATCTCCTCATTTTCAATCTGCAAGTGTCTTTAGGTCTGAAGTGAGTCTCTTGTGGGTAGTATATAGATGGGTTTTGTTTTTTTATCCATTCTGTCACCCTATGTCTTTTTTTTGGTCACCCTATGTCTTTTTATTGGAGCATTTAGTCCATTTACATTCAAAGTAATTATTGATAGGTATGTATTTATTACCAATTTGTTATTTGTTTTCTGTTTTTGTGGTTCTTCTCTGTTCCTTTCTTCTCTTGTTCTCTTCTCTCATAGTTAGTTTGCTCTCTTTAGTAATGTACTTGGTTTCCTTTCTCTTTATTGCTTGCGTATCTATTACTGGTTTTTGATTTGTGGTTACCATTAGGTTTGTATATAACAGCTTCTGCACAGAGAACTCTGTATCAAGTTGATGGTGCTTAAGTTTGAATCCATTCTTTACTCCTCTCCTCACCATGTTTTAGGTATATGGTGTTATACTACACATCTTTTTATTTTTTAAGTCCCTTAACTGATTTTTACAGATATACTTATTTTTACTGCTTTTATGCTTCCTACTTCTCTTACTCTTATTTATGGTCCTTCCTTTCCACTCAAAGAGTCCCCCTTAAAATTTCTTGTAGGGCTAGTTTTGTGGTCATGAGCTCCTTTAACTTTTCTTTGTTTGGGAAACTCTTTAGCTCTCCTTCTATTCTGAATGATAGCCTTGCTGGATCGAGTATTCTTGGCTGCAGATTTTTCCCTTTCAGCACGTTACATTTATCATGACATTATCTTCTGGCCTGCAAAATTTCTGTTGAAAAATCTGCTGATAGGGGCACCTGGGTGGCTCAGTTGGTTAAGTGTCTGCCTTCGGCTCAGGTCATGATCCCAGGGTCCTGGGATCGAGCCCCATGTTGGGTTCCCTGCTCAGTGGGGAGTCTGCTTCTCCCTTTCCCTCTCTCTCTGCCTGCCATTCCTCCCGCTTGTGCTCTCTCTGTCAAATAAATAAAATATTTTTTTAATAAAGTCTGCTGATAGTCTTATGGGGTTTTCCTTGTATGTAACTACTTTTTCTCTCACCACTTTCAAAACTCTTTATCACTGCTTTTTGCCGTTTTAATTACTATGTGTCTTGGTGTGGACCTCCTTGGGTTGATTTTGTTGGGGGAATCTCTGTGCCTGCTGGATCTGAATTTCTGTTTTCTTCCCCAGATTTGGGAAGGTTTCAATTATTATTTCTTCAAATAAATTTTCTGTTCCCTTTTCTCTCTCTTCTTCTTCTGGGATCCCTATAATGAGAATGTTACTGTGTTTCATTGAGTCACTGAGTCCCCTAAGTCTATTTGCTTTTTGCATATTTTTTTTTCCCTCCAACCTGCTCAGCTTGATTATTTTCCATTACTCCGTCCTCCAGGTCACTCATTTGTTCTTCTTCCAGCTTGCTATTTATCCCATCTAATGTATTTCTAATTTCAATTATTGTGTTCTTCATCTGTGACTGGTTCTACTTTTTATCTCTTTGTTAAGGTTCTCACTGATGCCCTCCAGTCTTTCCTCAAGTCCAGTGAGTATCTTTATGACTATTACTTTAAATTCTCTATCAGGCATATTACTTATCTCCATTTTGCTTAGGCCTCTTGCTGTGATCTGTCCTGTTCTTTCATTTGGTACATATTCCCTTGTTTCACTTTGTCTAACTCTCTGTGTCTATTTCTGTGTGTGAGGAAAGTCAGCCAACTCTCTTGCTCTTGAAAATAGTGGGCAGGGAATGTACTTTTAACTAAAGATAGCACTGGGCCCCTCCCACAGGGGACAGGCAGCTGCCGCTGAGCCTGGGGCCAGCTGGGGCTGTCCCACAGAGCACATGCAGGCATGTGGCGCCTGCAAGTTGTGCACGCTGGTCCCCTTCCACAGCAGATACACAGCCTCTGCCAAGACCGGGCCAGCCAGGCTATGGTGCAAAGTGTGCAGATGGAACACACGGTTTTAACCAAGTGTGTGCATTCACTGTGGGAGGTGACTGGCCACCACCACCACTGAAACCAAGGCCTCACAAAGCGTGCAGTTGGTAAACGGGGTGTTGGCAAGGTTTGTGCTCATCTTGTGGGGGGAGGGAACTCCAGAAAGCCGGGACTGAGGCAGGCCTGGCTGGAGTGGGCGGGGCACGGTGTAAGCAAGTCAGGTAGTGAATGCTGGTGCCAGGTCGGTGTTTGGGGGGGGGGGGGGGCAGAGGAGGGAAATGGTGCCTGCCAGCTCCTTTGCTCCTAGGGGAAGTCTGTAAGTGAACTCTGAGGTTAGTAAATAACCCTCCCTCCTGTATGCCCCAGGTGTTTCTCAAACTGCTGCTTCTGTATTGTATCTCCCAGGGCTGTTTGTTGTGCTGTCTCTTTAAGGGCAGGGACTCAGTTTCCTCTAGCCCCCCTGCCCTCCCAGAGCTGAGCCTATTTATTTTTAAAGTTCCAGGCTTTAAGTCCCACCGGTTTTAAGAACTCACGAACATTGGCCCCTCTGGTTTCCAAAGCCAAATGTTATGGGTATTTGTCCTTCCCTGGTAGGCTCCTCAGTGTCACAGTCTGCTTCTCTCTCCTCCCTGCACCCTCGCTTCCCTCCCTCCGGTGGCCAGATCCACAGGGTTTAACTCCCACCACATCTCCACCCTTCCCATCCTCTTCTATGTGCCGTCTTCTCTACATTTTGTTGGGGAGTTTGTTCTGCCAGTCTGAGTCATTTTCTGGGTTATTTACACTGATGTGTTATCCAGTTGCAACCGTGGGACAAAGTGAGCTTAGCTTCCTCCTGCTCCACCATTTTCCCCGGAAGTCTCCCCTTTTCAGATTTTTATAGCATAAAAATAGACCCCTAGTTTTAATGCATAAAGCTTAACGTGCCCTTCTAGACCTCTTGGTGCTTCTCACTCTCACAACCCGGCCTCACTCAAGCAGGCTTTCAACCCTCATTTTTCCATCTCATTACTATTGCTCTCTTAAAGTAATAAAGAACAATGAGGCTCATGATTCTTAGCAATGTCAGGCTTTTAGAAGCTGCATAAATTATAAGACAGAAACACTGAATGTTCCAGTTAGTGATGAATTTCAAATCACTGGGTCTAAGAACAGGGATTCATAGTTTAAATTATATTCTGTCAGTATGTCTTGTTTATAGGGGCTTATGTTCACATTTAATGTGAGGCCTCAGAACCTAGATCTCAGTAACAAGTGTTCCTGTTGTTTAAAGTTTGTTCCGTACTATTATAAAAATAATGCCACTCAAAGAAGTGACTGCTGCTTGTTTGGGTTCCTTTGTTTCCCTTTTAATACTGAAGGTGAGAATGCTGAATGGCCAATATTTATTGTATAGTTTTACATTCCTGTTCACTTGTAGTCCCACAGCCTGCATGAGAAAAGATACCAGTGGCACAGTTTTAACCACATAAATTGGATTACTGCTACTCTGTTCATTCAGCCTAGGCAGCATAATCTGGACTATTTTTCTGGTGCTTATTATCTGCGGAAAAGAGGCTAAACGGCAGCGTATTTTTCGCCCTTTCAGCCAGTTGAGCCACAAATATTTTTGATTCTGAACAAATACTTTAGTTTTCCATCCAAATTTTCAGACTGGCCCCCTTATTTCTAGCATTGCTAATCAACATCTGGGCCAACAGAGAAATTGTGCTTCATGCATGCAAACTAAATCACAGTCATTTGTCTACAAAGAATAAAACTATGTTGATGCCATGGAGATACACCACTTATTAAGCAGGTCCCTTTGCACCTGTTCAGTGATTAGCCCAATTTAATCTAGGCTCTTCACTAAATATTAATGGAGTCGGGTAGACAAAATTTTTCAAATCCTTGGCACCTTCAGGAAAGGAATCCTCAAAGAGTATTATAAAAAGTTAGCACATTTAGAGTACCCTAATTGTGTATGTGCTTCGTGTCCACACTGTTGAGGAAAGACAAGCATAATTCCTTTAACATCAATTGTAGATAGACTCTTAACAAGAACAGATAAATTCAAAATGTGAATTCAATGGATAAAGGAAGAAGGCTATCAAGGACATAAGGATTTTATGGTTGTCCCCCCCTCAATATGAGGGCTTAACACTGGCTACACATTAGATTCACTGGAGGAAGCTTTTAAACATAAGATGATGTTAAGATGCTGTTCACTATGTATTTTGCATGTACGTCATCCTTCAGTCAAGCATTGAAAAACACAACAACCAAGGCCTGAGTCCCATCCCAAATAAATGGACATCTAATAACTGGATCACTGGAGGTGGTTCTCAGTGGTTGGCGAACTATAATAGGCATGCCAACCACCTGAAGATGTTGAAGTGTAGAGTTTGATTCAGTAATTCCAGAGTATGGCCCATGAGTCTGGATTTCGAATAAGCATTCTTGTAATTCCTACAGTGTTTCGGCAACCATGCATTGAGTACCAAGGCTCTCGTCAGGTGGTACCCAGAGTTGAACATGGCTCAGAGTTCCCTGGAGGGCTGGATAAACAGTGTTGGGTCCTACCCTCAGAGTTCCTGAATCATTAGACCTGGGATGGGACCTAAGAATTTGGATTCGCAGGCGGTGCTGATGAGGCTGGTAGGGTAGCAACGTTTAAGAACCAGCTCTCTGGGCCGCATTCAAACCCTACCCTACAGAGAAATAGAAGTTATTAAGACACAAAAATAGCTCTCACAAAGTGTTGATACTAAAGCAGGAACCCTCTGAAATGCATTAACTCAATCAGCACATATTTTAAACAGATTATCAGATTTCTGATACACATAAGACGCAAGCTTTAATTTGAGGCAAAGTTAACACCCTGCTGGAAACAGACGCTGTTACAGTTGTCAGATCAGCAGTGAGGGAGGAGCAGAAATATTAAAAAGGAGACACAGAACTTAGAGAGCATAACATGTGTCAGTGAACTCTCTCTGCCAAAAAAAAAAAAAAATCAGTTCCTTGGCCTCACTATGCAGCCAACTGTTCTCAATTATCAGCAATATGTAAACACCTCCATTAGACTTATTCAGAAGTGACTCTCAGTAACGTTTAGAACCGTGTACGAGTCTTCCCTTCTGCTAGTAATCTGCATCTGTGTTTCTCCTTGTGTAAATCATAAAAAGTTTTTGCTGAAATCCTAGACCAGGATCTGCTCAATAAATGTGAACATTCTAGTTTGTTTTACATCTGTCAAACGTTAACTGCATAGGCCCTGTAACTCACTTCTGCACACACTTCCTGCTTTTCCTACCCCTCACCCACGTACAAACTTAAAAAAATTTTTTTTTTGCTGATTTAGCGGACCCACCACTGAAGAGACCCTTATATTCGATATAACCATTCCCCCAGCTCTTGCTCTTTCCTTGAACCCTTAATCTCATGCCACCTTTAATGTGACAATGATACTCATATCTGCCCCTCATCTGTGCATGTAGGAATCAGGTATACGGTCCGCCTGTGCCAGTGAGCGAACGCACACCCCCGAAATCGTGCATCCTCTATGAGGACATCTCGGCCACATCATCCTTTAGGGGCAGCAGCGCTGTGGGACTCCTGACCTTTTACCCAGTTATTCACTTACCATTTTTAGAGAAGAAATGGATTATCTGAATGGAGCATGCTTGGAGCCTGAACCACACTGGTCCACATTATCAGTGGTACCTAAAAGCAAGACAGGCCACACTCTTTCTTGTCTCTTAAAGCACAGAGCCCTAGCTTTCGGCAGGCCCATCCAAGGGTCTGACATCTGTGATCCAATCTCTCTGACCTACTGATTAAATTTACAGTCAAACAAGTCCCAAGATCTATGTTAAGAGATGGAGGTCAGAGGCACTGGTGATGATACCGCATTGTATATTTGAACGTTGGTAAGAGAATACGTCTTAAAAGTTCTCAAGAAAAAAACCGTAACTATGATAGACGTAAACCAGACTTATTTGTGGTAATCATTTCACAGTGTATACAAATATCACACCATTATGTTGTATATCTGAAACACGTATTTCATATATCAACTATATCTCAACAAAAGAAGTATGAAGATTATTAGATCTTTGACACATATTGACAATGTCTTTCAACAAATGATTTAACAATTCACCACCTTACAGCAATATATACAAGTGCTATCTTATTTTATTTTTATTGGCATGTAGGCTCTGAGTATTACTATTTTTTAATATTTGTCAATATGATAGGAGAAAATAATCTTATTTTTTCCTTTGATTACCAGTTAGCTTAAACGATTTGTTTATTATTTATTATTTAATTGTATTTCCTTGGTGCATTTTTGCTGATCAAGCTGACCAGCACTGAAAACTCAGGATTTTAAAATTATTAAAATTATTTTAAAATTATTAAATTGGAACAGGAGCCAAAGTCATGTATCACTTCTAGTCTGGGGCAGTTAAAAATGTTGTGAATTCTTGTCTCCCTCTCCCTCTCTCTACCCACCCCCTCCCCCGCCATCCATACAGCAAGAAGAACTCCAAAAAGAACAAAACTGCAATAAGGACATCAGAAGTTGCAATGCAGAGGCGCACATAATCAATATGGAAGCTGTCCTAGGAATCCCTCCTTGGGGAAAAGCTGCAAAGAAGAGCCAACTGACCTGCAAAAGACTGTGACATGAGTGAAAACGAACACTTTAGGTCCAGACCCTATATAACCAAATACAACGTAGCACAGCCTAACTAATTAAAGAAATGAGCCCAGGGGCGCCTGGGTGGCGCAGTAGTTAAGCGTCTGCCTTAGGCTCAGGGCGTGATCCCGGCGTTATGGGATCGAGCCCCACATCAGGCTCCTCCGCTAGGAGCCTGCTTCTTCCTCTCCCACTCCCCCTGCTGTGTTCCCTCTCTCGCTGGCTGTCTCTCTCTGTCAAATAAAGAAATAAGTAAATCTTTAAAAAAAAATAAAATAAATAAATTTTTAAAAAATAAAGAAATGAGCCCCAAATCAGTGATTCTACAGTGAGGGGTGAGTTGTGCACCCCACAGGGGACAGTGGTATTATCTGGGGATGTTTTTGTTAGTCACGACTGGGGGTATATTCCTGGTGTCTGGTTAGTAGAGACCAGGGATGTTACTGAGCACCCCATAATATACAGGAGCGGCCCTACAACAAAAACGTATCCAATTCAAAATGTTGATAATACTTAGGTTGGGGCCTGCCTTACATCCGTAACAGTTGCAGGAAATATTTTCTCAGTTTATCTTTGGCTCTTAAATTTTCTGAAGTATATAAAGCTTTTATTGTAAACTGTGTGTGTTCGCATGTGAAGTTATTCCCAGTGAAGGAACAATGTATGGTCATAACAGATTATTTGGAAAATGAGGATATCCTAGCTAGATAAGCCGGCATAAGGGTAAGGTAACAAAAGCTGACTTTTATGACAAGGCAGGGGTGGGGAACATTCCTCCTCAGAAGTTAAACTAGCAAATAGTTTCAAATAGATGACATGAATTTCGGACTGAAGAAAAGTCACTTAGGGACACTGTCTCTGGCAAAACAAAAAGAGAGAGAGAGAGAGAGAGAGAGAGAGAGAAAGAGTGCTGAGTTGTAGGAAATGAGTAAAGAGAAACCTAGAAAACACCATCAATTCCTTCTGACCTTTGGGACAACTGCAGGGGGAAAGGGGGGTAATTCTGTTAGAGTGCTTTTTCTCTCTGAAGACAGTTTCATCCACAGGGTGCTGAAGGGGGAGAAATTCACCAAAGAGAAAAATGTCTCGCAGTGCTATTACAGAAACCCATCATTTTCAGGCTTTTAGGATCATTCTGATGTAGAGAAGCACTTCCTGGAATTAGGAGGTTCCGCTAACGTAAAAGAGGAAGTACTGGAGGTAAATGTAAGCTACGAGAGAGAGAGGAATCGTTATGAAGAGAAGCACGTGTACCTTGGCATTTGGAAATAATGCAGTACCTGAGAAAACACACAGCAGTCGAAACCAACCACATACAGGATATGTTGTGGCTATCTAGGGCTGAGCAAGAAACCACCCAAATGGATGAAAGACCTCCATGTGAGACAGGAATCCATCAAAATTCTAGAGGAGAACATAGGCAGCAACCTCTACGACATCGGCCAAAGCAACCTTTTTCACGACACATCTCCAAAGGCAAGAGAAACAAAAGATAAAATGAAGTTGTGGGACTTCATCAAGATAAAAAGCTTCTGCACAGCCAAGGAAACAGTCAAGAAAACTAAGAGGCAGCCCACGGAATGGGAGAAGATATTTGCAAAGGACACTACAGATAAAAGACTGGTATCCAAGATCTACAAAGAACTTCTCAAACTCAATACACGAGAAACAAATAAATCAAAAAATGGGCAGAAGATATGAACAGACACTTTTCCAATGAAGATATACAAATGGCTAACAGACCCATGAAAAAATGTTCAAAATCATTAGCCATCAGAGAAATTCAAATCAAAACCACACTGAGATACCACCTTACACCAGTTAGAATGGCAGAAATAGACAAGGCAAGAAACAACAATTGCTGGAGAGGATGTGGAGAAAGGGGATCCCTCCTACATTGTTGGTGGGAATGCAAGTTGGTACAGCCACTCTGGAAAACAGTGTGGAGGTCCCTTAAAAAGTTAAAAATTGAGCTACCCTATGACCCGGCCATTGCACTCCTGGGTGTGTACCCCAAAGATACAGACGTAGTGAAGAGAAGGGCCATATGCACCCCAATGTTCATAGCAGCATTGTCCACAATCGTCGAAGGAGCTGAGATGCCCTTCAACAGATGACTGGATTAAGAAGTTGTGGTCCATATATACAATGGAATATTACTCAGCTATCAGAAAGAACGAGTTCTCAACATTTGCTGCAACGTGGACGGCACTGGAGGAGATAATGCTAAGTGAAATAAGTCAAGCAGAGAAAGACAACTATCATATGATTTCTCTCATCTATGGAACATAAGAACTAGGAAGATGGGTAGGGGAAGAAAGGGATAAAGAAAGGGGGGGTAATCAGAAGGGGGAATGAAACATGAGAGACTATGGACTCTGAGAAACAAACTGAGGGCCTCAGAGGGGAGGGGGTGGGGGAATGGGATAGACCGGTGACGGGTAGTAAGGAAGGCACGCATTGCATGGTGCACTGGGTGTTATACACAACTAATGAAGCATCGAACTTTACATCGGAAACCGGGGATGTACCGTATGGTGCCTAACATAATATAATAAAAAATCATTAAAAAAAAAAAAAAAAAAGAAAGAAACCACCCCAGATGTGTCTGACTTAAAACACTCACTCCCCTCATGAATTTTCAGTCTGGGCAGGGCTCAGTTGAGAGGGCCTGTCTGCTTCACACAACAAGGCTGGGATCTGGAGTCATCTGAAGGCTTGCTCACTCACACATGTCTGGAGGTTAGTGCTGGGAAAACACAAAACGCTGGGCCCAGAACAGCAGTGTGCTGTCATCTGTCAGCCCTGCGTGACCTCTGGGAGCTATTCAGCTTACAGTTTTCTGGGTGATTTTTGCCCGGCTTCCTGGAATTTCTCCACAGATATCCAGAGCTAAGTCTTCAGAACAGGCTCAAGGGTACTCCTATACAGATTTGTGATGCTTTTTCTTCACGAGGCTCCCTTCTCACTCATATTCTGCCCTGCAAGTTCCAGCCACCTCAGTCTTTCTGTCTCTTCAAATCGGGGAAACTTCCATGCTCCATGTGCCAGCCCCCTCACTACATGGCAGGACAAGAAATGCCGCTGGGCAACAGGCCAGGCCATTCACAAGGGTCACCTCATTTGTGTCCCTTTTTAGAGAGCTCACAGTCCTGAATTTCCTGTTGTTCAATATCCAAAACCTACCACCCACTATATCTTTTCCAGTTTTCCACTTATTTACAGAAGGGTAAGTCTAGTCCTTACTCATGGCCCACAGCATCACTGATAAATGATTATTTATTTATTTGAGAGACAGAGACACAGAGTGTGTGTGTGAGAGAGAGAGAGACAGACAGACAGAGAGAGAGAACGAGCTGGGGGGGGGTGCCGAGGGAGAGGGAGAAGCATACTCCCCACTGAGCAGGGAGCCGGACACGGGACTCGATCCCATGACCCTGAGGTCATGACCTGAGCTGAAGGCAGACACTTCACTGACTGAGCCACCCAGGTGCCCCTGAATGATAACTTTTTAAGCTAAGTAATAGATAAATCAGGTCCATCATACTCGCATCTCTGGTACTGTATATGGTAAACTGTTTCCATGCAGCAAAAAAGCAATATAAAAAAAGATGTGAGAAGAAACTTCCAATCTCAAATCTCACCAAAGTTGCCATTCCCATGTTAAAAGAGCAAAATGGTACTCTCAGTATCTAATATTCAAAGGTATCGAGGATAACTGTCACAGATTCCTCGTCTGAAAAGAAAACTGAATGGATAACAGATGTTTCAAAAATAAGGAATCCAAAAATTCAATATAAAGCTGTATTCAGTGATAACTATTGGAGCTATTATATGAAAGAGTCAAAAATAGAATCTTAAAAATCAAAAGGTCACACTAGTAAAAATTGCATGAGGTTCTTATGCAGACGTTCAATAAGCTTTCAAATATAAATAAGTAATTCTTTAAGAATCCTGGCAGAAAAATGGAGTCACCTATCAAGGGGGAAATGTACACTGGCCTCAGACTCTCCATGTGAGTAGTTAATGCCAGAGGGCACTGGAACACTGTCTCCGAGTTCTGAGGATCAAGCCGAAGATATCTGAACACACTCTTGTTTAACAAGATCAGCAAAAGAAAGATGTTTTTAAACATTAAAGAATTCAGCCCCTCAAGACACTTTTGGAAAAACTATTCTACAAAAAACTTCAGGAAACCAATAGATAGAAAGGATTGATACGGAACCCTGGAACTAAATACAGAACCAAGCTTAAATAATCAGGACAGTTACAACACACATGCACACACACTGTCTCAGTCTTGCTCTTTCTCTCTCTCTCGTATCTATACACACACATACACAAATACATACAAATACATATATACAGATAGATACAAATGCACACACATGTGTACATATCTATACGTATATATTCATCTATGCATATACATATTAAATGCTATATAGGACTGTGACTTCTTAACTTGGAGGTTAATACAAGTGAAAAGTAAGAGTCATATCAAGGGAAAAATTACCCTTAAAGAGCCTTTAAGCCTCTAATACAGTTCAACATACATAGTTTTGTGCCTACAACCTAATATGTTAAATACTATAAATACACTTACTTGCAAACTACTCCCCAGACAAATGGAGGGAACAAAAGGAAATCTGTATGCAGATAGCTGGGTATTCAAAAATTCTGCCTTTAAACTAGTTATCAAATACTTATTGTGATTGGGGGATTGGTAGAGAATTCAAAACTATTTCTGCTCTCCTGCAGTGTTGATTCCATTCTGTCTTAATATTATGCATTTATTCACTATGCAGTTCTCTGGGAATTCACAAAAATAAAATTCAGTGGTGAATGGAAAATGGATTGAGAATTCTAAAGAGTTCGTCCTTGCCTACAGAATTGACTCCAACTTGTTTAAATATCAAGCATCTACAAACATAATAAATGTGAATAAAGTTGCTTGTGATTGCGAAGATAAAAGGCTAGCTTGTAAAATCAGTGCATGAGTTAAAGATTCTACTGTCAATCTTGGCAAAGTTAAAAATATATGCCTAACAGAAATTAAAAGGTAAAATCAATTTTAAGAATGTTAACTACCTTATCTTTAATAGAAGAGAGTAAAATTAATACGACCTACAAATGAAACCTAGCTTTGAAAAAGGGCATAATAGAATCAGATTATTTGCTCTATATAACCTTTTGTCTAAATCTTTTTTGGATGTTTGAGTAACTGGGACATCTTGTACTGAATACAAATGACAGCTTTAGTTGCACTTCATTCCTTTTGTCTTGAATTAAATAAGTCAATCCCATTTAATAGCTTTATTTAAATTAGCATATATAACAGGGCCCCAGTTTTTATAAAATTATTTCTCTCTCTACCTATTTTTCTCTCTGTATGTATAAATAAGGGATCTCTGTAATGACTCCCAAAATATTAACAGCAATGAATTCTGATGACAATTTGAGTTGGTTTGATTTTTTATATTTTTAGTATACTGCTTGCATTTTTAATGTACAGATTTCATTTTATAACAAAGTCAAATCTCAAAAAAAAAAAATCAACTCTCTCAGAGAAAGTGAGAAAAATGCCACCATCCTATCCCCTCCATTGCCTGTACCGTCCATTTCCATGCCAACTGCTAGTTCCGGGTGTGGAAAAGAAAAGCCTTTCTTCTATTTTTGAAAAAACAGAACAAATCTCTCATCCATATAAACACTAAATAATAGATACCCAAAGAGATTTAGTTCAGGACTAGCCATGAGGTTATGAGAACTTATCCCCATAGGGCAGAGTTGTAGAGCTGTCTTCAGAGAACATGTTGGAAATTTTGAATTGCAAAATGCAAGAATAAAAAGGCTAAAAATGGACATTTACCATTTATCCACAGCCAATTCTACGAGTTCTGTGATATTATTCAGAGTGCGGAGGTTTGTTCAATTTCAGGTTAATACAGTGGATACATGAATGAGTAGCCAGCTAATTGTTTCCCGAATAAATGGAGATGCTCTTTATTGTCTTCTTTAAGGAGAACCATCTTTTTTTTAATATTTTATTTATTAATTTGACAGAGAGACAGAGATAGTGAGAGAGAGATGAGCAGGAAGGAGGGGGAGAAGCAGACCCCCACTGAGCAGGGAGCCTGATGCAGGGCTCGATCCCAGGACCCTGAGATCATGGCCTGGGCCGAAGGCAGATGCTTAACCAACCGAGCCACCCAGGTGCCCCTAGGAGAACCATTTCTGTTTACAATGAACTCCCCAGCCATTTATTGTTCTGTCAGGATTCTTCTGATTTGGTCTTCGAAACCTGGCTTTATCTTTGCAACATGAGATTAACATGGTCAGAAACACCTAAAATAAGTTCAAGAGTAAGGCTCATCTCTTTATTGTGTTAAATATGAGACCATTCTGAGAGAATACATTTTAAAAAAAATATTGCTCATCTCCATACTGTACACCTGAAACTAATATAACACTGTATGTTAATTCTCTGGAATAAAAATAAAAAACTTAATACAATAAAAAAAAATATTGCTCATGCATTAAGTACAACTGAAACTTTGTTTTTCATAGTTCATTTTTTATTGGAGCCAGAAGTACAAATTTCCTTGTCAGCACTTGCCATGTTTGGTGAATGCTGAACAAGATAATTGGCACAATGAACCCCTGTGGTAATAATTAAAATAAAGTCACTATAGAACTTGTGGATTTAACCCTAATGCTGGCTTTTCATTTTGACACTTCAATGAACTATAACCCTAAAATTCATTTGTGTTGTATGTATAGCTCGCCACCAACTCAATGTGCTGTAGCTTGTCGGGTAAAAAAGTTATGAACACATAGCACACATATAGGACATATATGCACATATTACTATGGAGAATTTGGTGGTACAAATTATACTAGACAGACCACATCTAGGATGCTATGTTCAGTCCCACATTCCACGGTTTACCAGAAATAATGAACTATAGAAAGTATATTCGCTTCATCCTGGAAGGGAACCAGAATGAGAGAGATCTAGAAATCAGGCCAGGAGAAAAAAGATTAAGAGATATGGAATGACCCCCAGAATAAGAAGAACCACAGGAAAACCATGATAAGCTGGCAAATGGGATGCTTTATGGGAAGAATTTCAATTAATAAGTGAATATTTTAGAAGAGCAGATTGCAAGTTAATAGAGAAAATAACTATTAATACTATCATTAGAATGAAGTTTCATATAAAGAAATCAAATTTCCATCACTGGATGGATTTAAAAGGAAGCTTAAATGACCTGTCAAGCTCTCAGTCATCTAACGTGATCAGAAAGTCTTCCTACTTGGCCCTCTAATTATTTTGTAAATCTCGGCATTTCACAGCTCTATTAATAAGAAAAGAGAACTTCAGTTTGTTAAAACGTAATAAAAAAGTTAGCTTTTAGTAAAGTGTCTCATTATGAACAGGGACTGGTGAAACCAGAATCCAGATCTTATAACGGCAAATATGTTCCATTTATGTAGGGGCGCCCGGGTGGCACAGCAGTTAAGCGTCTGCCTTCGGCTCAGGGCGTGATCCCGGCGTTATGGGATCGAGCCCCACATCGGGCTCCTCCGCTAGGAGCCTGCTTCTTCCTCTCCCACTCCCCCTGCTTGTGTTCCCTCTTTCGCTGGCTGTCTCTATCTCTGTCAAATAAATAAATAAAATCTTAAAAAAATATATGTTCCATTTATGTAAGTTTTTTTTTTAACTGAACAAAACAGTGTGTGTGTGTTTGTGTGTGTGTGTGTGTGTGTGTGTTAATAATATAATATTAAAACATTTAACATCATGGTCATGGGAATACAAAGAGGAATTATTCATATACCTTTCTGTATCTTTATATTGTATCACTCAACTGTAACTGATAGAGCTTTCAGAGATTTTGACCAAATCTCACCTTCCTGAGTGAAATATCTTCTCAATTTATCTGACAAGTAGAAGGCACTTTAAGAAAGCCCACTAATGAAACAAGAGCAAAAATGAACTATTGGGACTTCATCAAGATAAAAAGCTTCTGCACAGCAAAGGAAACAGTCAACAAAACTAAAAGGCAACCCAAGGAATGGGAGAAGATGTTTGCAAACGATGTAACAGATAAAGGGTTGGTATCCAAGACCTATAAAGAACTCATCAAATTCAACGCCAAAAAACAAATAATCCAGTCAAGAAATGGGCAGAAGACAGGAACAGACACTTCTCTGGAGAAGACATACAAATGGCTAACAGACACATGAAAAAATGCTCAACATCACTAGCAATCAGGGAAACACAAATCAAAACCACAATGAGATACCACCTTACACCAGTTAGAATGGCAAAAATTAACAAGACAGAGAACAACAAGTGTTGGTGAGGATGCAGAGAAATGCAAGCTGATGCAGCCACTCTGGAAAACAGTATGGAGGTTCCTCAAGACATTAAAAATAGAGCTACCCTATGACCCAGCAATTGCACCACTAGGTATTTACTCCAAAGATACAGATGTCGTGAAAAGAAGGAGCACCTGCACCCCAATGTTCATGGCAGCAATGTCCACAATAGCCAAACTGTGGAAGGAGCCAAGATGCCCTTCAATGGATGAATGGATAAAGAAGATGTGGTCCGTATATACAATGGAATATTTCTCAGCCATCAGAAAGGATGAATACCCACCATTTGCATTGACATGGATGGAACTGGAGGGGATTATGCTAAGTGAAATAAGTCAAGCAGAGAAAGGCAATGATCATATGGTTTCACTCATATGTGGAACATAAGGAATAGCGTGGAGGACCACAGGGGAAGTGAGGGAAAACTGAATGGGAAGAAATCAGAGAGAGAGATGAACCATGAGAGACTCTAGACTCCAGGAACCAAGCTGAGGGTTGCAGAAGGGAGGGGGTTGGGGGGGGGGGAATGGGGTAACCAGGTGATGAGCATTAAGGAGGGCACGTGATGTGATGAGCACTGGGTGTTATACACAACTAATGAATCGTTGAACACTACATCAAAAACTAATGATGTACCATACATTGGCTAATTGAACTTAATTTAAAAAAAAGTGAGAGAAAAAAAAAGCCCACTAATAGATCATTTAGATTATGCTAAGACAGACCCAGGAGTAAGGTCCACGAGGGCAGGCATTTTTGTATGTTCCTTGATCTCAAGCGCCTCGAATGCAGCCTAGCACACAGTAGTGCTCAATAGTATTTACTGAATGAATGAACAAATGAACGAATGGAGGTTGAGGTAAAACGGAACTAATATTTTTGAGTTCTTTTCTGGCTTCTTCAAGAGAAGGGGAGAACGGTCTTGACTTCAGGAGACAAAAAACAACTCTTGGTGAAGGAAGGAGGAAAAGGTATGATCAGGAGAGGGGACTGGGTAGAGGATGGCAGTGCAGAAGCCAGGAAGACAAGAGGGGACAGGATCTAATTCAAATCTCCCACAGTTCTTTGAATCGATCTAAGACCGAAAACGGTAACCGAACTACAAAGGCATTTCAAAACTAGAATTGTAGAAATCAGTGAATTTCAAACAGTGTCTGGCAATATAAGTTTAGGAAATTAAAAATATGTATTAGCAAAATTCAGAGAAGAAACTGTCTGCCCTGAAGGATTCTCTCAAATTTTTTTTTCCTCTACAAAGAAAAATGGGATGGTTAGTCAGCAGAGCTAGGGCATTTATAACAATGTCTTTTCTCTCACCATTGATTTGTTTTCATTAGGTAAGTAGTTAGTTTTCTAAGGCTTTTTTTTCCTCCTTTTGCTCTTGGCCTTAACAAAATTGGTGGTTCTGGCACTGTCATTAATTCCATAGTTGCAAAATTCCCTTAGAGAAACATAATAACTTTCGTTTATTGAAAATACTAAGGGAAGGATAGTTTATTAGGTATTTGGATGACTGGATGTTGAGAAACATATCATTTATCATTGAAAATATCTCTGGTGCAAGGGCATTGTTAAGTGTATGCATATAAAACACAGAACATCTGGATTAAAAGAGAAATGGCAATGAGATATGCTATCTTCATTACACCAGACAAGGGTTATCTGGGGACACATGACTGACTGAGTTTTTCACGTTTTACCAGCATGTTTGTAGACCAACAGAAAGCGCTTAGACGCTCCCATCCAATCTCAGAAGCTTACATTTTTTCGTCCATCTTACATTCTGGCAACAACTGGGGATGACTGGGAAAATTGTCCCGTATCACCAGTGTAAGAGATTCAATCACGAACAAACATGTGTAAATTGACAAATTCTGAGTAGCAGCTCAGCCATACTGATAAACAAATTCAGTCAGTAACTATGCTATTTATCATAAATATTCCCTAACATGTCAAATCTAAGAATTAGATTAGAAATTAAGAGCTGGGAAGGATTTTGGAGATTATCTTCTCTGGTCCATCCATTTGGTGGAAGATGTAATCAAAATGATGATAGTAACACACGTTTCCTGTTCTCGGGGAGATATCAGTTTCATGGGACAAGAAGCCCTAAACAGGAAATTACGATACAGTGTAATGGGAGGGACCAATAGGGGCACGGAATATAGCGTTATGCAGCAACGACATGACCTCTTGCTTTGGGGGCCCTGTGAGGATCAAAAGTAACTTGCCTGAAGAGAGGACTCTGAAGCTGAATCAATAAGAAAAGACTAAGAGTGGTACAGTTATGTGGAGCAAGGGCATTGCTGGAAGTAGAAAAAGAAATCCCTGGTGGAAGGAAAAAGCACAGTGTGCTGAAAAAGCTGCAAGCAGTCTACTCAGGTTGGCTGGCACACGGAAATGAGGGAGTAAGATGGAGGATTCTGGGTGTCAGAAAAAGAAATTTTACATCTATATGGATGTATATGCATGCATATATGCATGGATGTGTCTACGTATGCATGTGTGAATCAAAATGTCACAACATGATACTTAGCCACACTATAAGCAATGCACTCTATTTTCTACTCAAAGGTGTTGGCCAGTTCCTACTAACATAAAGGACATGAGACACTAAAGTGTCATGATGTGGTGTTTGAAAGACACTCACTTGAAGGCTGAAGGTTGAGGGGCAATAAGGAAAGGTCAGATCATAATAAAATATTTAGATGAGACATTACGCATTGGGGAATAGGGGCGCAAGGAAGGATTCTGAGCAGGGTAATGTAATACCATATACATTTAGAAAGATCATTTTAAATTGTTCCAAAAAGGATTGGAAAGGTTCTGGGAAACCAGAGCAATGTTAAGAGTTTTTTAGGGGCGCCTGGGTGGCTCAGATGTTAAGTGTCTGCCTTTGGCTCAGGTCATGATCCCAGGGTCCTGGGATCAAGGCCCGCACTGGGCTCCCTGCTCAGCGGGGAGTCTGCTTCTCACTCTCCCTCTGCCTGCTGCTCCCCTGCTCCTGCTCTGTCAAATAAATTTTTTAAAAATCTCAAAAAAAAAAAAAAAGTTTTTTAAAGGTAATGTAAGCAATTTAGAATGGTACCAAAATGAAGACAGTTGTTTTGAGGATGAAGAAGAACAATTAAGAGTTAAAATTAACACAACTTTGTTGTTGCCTGGAACAGGGGATAAATCAGAGAGGAAAGACAGTAGGTAGTTTCTGAGGATTCAGTCTTAGAAAATATGTGAACAGTAACACCAATCACTGAAAGAGGGAAAAATCTAAAAGAACAGTTTCCAAAGCTGAGAATAATGATTCTGTTGGATACCCAAGTAGAGACATCAAACCACAATGTAAGTCTCCGATTCTGGATAACAAATGGAAGTTGTGGCTGAACAGATCTGGGAACTAGCAGCATATGCAAAATAACTCAAGCCATCCCTTAAAAACCCATATATGGACTGTAAATATTTATATTTTATGACCCTTAAAAATGCACAAAGCATTATTGCTATGTATCTATAGTACATTATCATTCTCACACACAAATCAGGAAACTGAGGCTCAGGGAGTTCAAATCATTTGCAAAGCTAACCTAGTCCTGCCAGAACTCAAGACTCAAGGCCAGCTTTTACCACTGCATTTTTCCATTTCTTTCCAGTTTACCAAGATGTTCCTCTCCATCACGCCATCTACTTTAACTTAAAGTCATTGAATAAACAAATCTCTCCTTGTCCAAATACCTAGCTTGTCTGCATTTCTAAGTCATTAATTATTCGGTTGTTTGTTTACAACGGTTTGACTAATTATACTCCATAATTCATAGAACGTCATCATCATTCATCCCAGGAAAGGCCAGTCTCTTGTTCTATGTATTTATTCTCTTTTATCCCCATTCAGACTTTCCATCCCCTGCCGTGGACCCATTTTCTAATCTGTTAGGTATTCATTCTTTTATGTGTATTGCATTGTGTGCGTACATGTAAGTTTGTTTTCCTCTTACTGTTTTAACTTTGCCCTGTCTTTTTAAAGCGGGAGTTGTTTTTCAGAGCTGTTATGGATGCGGATCTAGTTGTTTGTACTTGCTACGTCCGGTACTATCGTACGCGCTGACCACAGTTCACTTATCAGTGCCCTCTCAGGTCTTCATGGGGTTGTCTTCAACTTCTGTTTTTCCAGCTTCGGTGAGATAGAATTGATTACAACACTGTGTAAGTTATGCAAAGTAATCATTTAAACACTTTCTTTAAGGACCTGTGTCAGAGTTCTCTGAGCTATATATCCTGGCTAGAGATGCAAGGTCACAGGTATGCAAACACTTAATTTCACTAAACCTTATCAGATTTTTTTTTTCAGAATGGCTGTTGCTAGTATCCTCTCTCAAGCACAAAAACTTGAAGAGTTTTATTTAAGAAATTCTTCCCACCCCTAGATCCCCCAAATAGTCTTCTACTCTTTCTTCTATTAATTGTATAGTTTTACCATCTCATAATTATTAATCTGTCTTGATTGTATGTGCAAATATATACATATAATCATATATATGTATTGTATCTATGGATAGACACAGGTGCATATATGTCTTATATAAAATAAGCTAATTCTATTCACACCATCCACTACCCAATTCCTATTTTCTCCATTGATTTTCAGTGCCAGTTATGATACATTAATTTCTTTTATCAACATTCTCTGTCTTCTTTAAAGCAGGACTCCTGAGCCTTAAAAAGCACCGTGTAACAGGGTTCTTTTATAGTTCAATCAACTGATCTCAAGTTTTTATAATTTCACATTCTTCTTATTATGATCCCTCTGTGGAAGTGGTGAATCTGCTGATTTTAAACAACACAAATGATTCAACACAGTTGTGTCAAGCCTCTCGGAACCTCTGAATTTGCCAAAAGCCTCTACAACGGGGCAGACAGAACACACTTCTCAGAAACAGCTCTGGAAAGAAACACGAGAGCTGACACAGAGCTCTGGGCTGCAGTAACCCCAACTGTTGCACAGATTTAAGGGGGAGATGTTCAGACAACGACTTCTTCCTGGGTAAAATAAATACTGTAATGGCCACCTACAGATCTCGCGTGAGTTTTCAGATTCACTGACTGATGCTTATGGTAAAGTAACATGAGGCATTTACTGGTATAAAATCTCATTGTTTCCAATTTATAGATTTAGGCACTCTCAACAATTGGTAAAGATGTTTCAGGACTCTTCCTTTCCCTAAAACAAATCCCAGCAAAAATAAACACACAAGTTAAATTGTGTACCCTTATAGTTACTCATTGTTCTCTCTACTCTAAGAGTCTCTACATCTCTCAAAAGCAGCTTTTAAATTTTTCTACTTCAGGAAACACGTTATCTCTGAGCAACGGATAAACTTGAAAAACAGGAGTTTTAAAGAGTACGCTACTAACACATTCACTGTCGTACAACTCCATTCTGGACCAGCAGGAAACATGTAGCCTCCTGTTTCCCCTCGTCTTGTCTTGTCACCAGCAGCCCCTGCAGTAGCTAGTTCTCTGCATCTGTGTGTAAACTCTGGTGTAAAGGCTGCTAGTCCGCACATACTTGCAGAAGCCTATGCAAATTTATTCCAGATGAGGGCGGCCAATAGCTACTTCTCATGCTTCTGTTCGGTTATCATGCTGCCCACCTCAGTTCTGAGTAAAAATTTGAACTTTACGTTTGCCAAATGATGCTAGAAACATCTGTTGACTGATTTCCCCCAAAATAGCTCTGGATGCCCAACCTTAGTCACCCCTATTCCAAAAGGTCAGACCACTTCAGCCTCCACTAATTGCCATGTTCTCTCTCCCTGTCGGCATCATTTCAAGACAAATTATCCCTTCCTCTACTCTCTTTATCATAATCCTTTGAGTAATTTTCACCCAATGTTTGAACCTTTAAAGTGATTGATAGTATTCATTTGAAGAGTGATCTCATCTCCTCTTTTAGAAATTTCTTAATACTTTGGTTTTAGGAGAGCAAATGGGAAAAGAGGACACAAGCTGATTCATTTCCCACTTTGGTTACCTCTTCACAAGCATGTATGCGTTATTTTTCTTAGGGAAATTCTGTTACAGGGTAATTAATTCAAAACCATTCCCATTTTCTGTTTCACATCCTTACTAGAAGAGTCTTGAGTTAATATCTCTCCCAGGCCAACTTCAAACCTATCAAAATATTTCTAAGTTATTATTAATATAATAAGAGTTACCTTCCTCTGAATGATTTTTTTCCCTGTCATTCCTTTGAAAGCATTATTTCAAGAGTTTTTCATTTCCGTGCTTTTCATGGTACATATGTTTTGGTTTTCTGAAGCATGGTTATGTCTGAAAGCTACTGCACTTGAAAGTGCTGAAACAGAGTAAGCCCAAAAAATAGCAGAAGAAAGGCAAAATACATACATACATACATACATAATCACATCTCCTTTTTGGCATTGTGAGCAAATTCACTGATCTTCAGAAGGTAGGGTCTCGAGCAGGATACAGATTAAAAGTTTTGGGCTGGATTTGCTACAAGTAAAAACAGGGCACCAACTACTGTAATTAATGTCAACATCCAGAAGAAGAAAAGCACCAACTTACTTGAGGGATTGATTGAGCATTTTAGTGATTATGTCTCCAGTAAGGAGAAGAAGAAAAAGAACTGAGGAATAGACTCAGGAAAAGACCAATGAGGCAGATGATCACAGGGGTACACTCAGGAATGAGGGTCCTGAGAACTCTGATGAAAAAACTCGGAAGAAAGGAAGAAGGAAGAAATGGTGACAAAGGAGAAACTTGGAGAAGACAAGAGTGTAACAGAGGCAGGGAAGAGGAGAATGCAAAGGGGGAAGAGAGAGAGGTAAAAAGAGAAACAGTAACGCAACGTTTCAACGTGTATCTTTGGAACCACTGTGCAAATCCCGTCGTCCAATCCGCTACACAGGTCTTTTCAGAACAGACAATTAAACATCCCCAGTCACATTTTTAATACCCATCATTGATAATCTGTGTGTGTGTCTGTGTGTGTGTGTGTGTGTGTGTGTGTGAGTGAATGAAGGCGGGAGGGAGAGATGGAGGGAGGAAGAGAAAGGGGGAGAAAGAGAGATTCAGCTCAAGCCAGAGACAGATCACAAAGTCTACTATACAATTCTACTTCTGTGAATTTAATCACAGTGGAATACCTCAACGCTTAAGGGAGTTATTTTCTTAAAATAATCACTACCACTATGCCCTTGAGCATGATACTTGACCCCTCTAAATTTCAATGTCCTCACCTATAAAATGGAGATGATAGCAACATCTATTTGGAGTCTTTATGAGGATTAAATTAGCTAACATATTTACAGAATTTAGGGTAGGGCCTGCCATATAGTGAGCACAACAGAAACGTTTGCTAGAATTAGCAGTAGCGTTAGTAGCAGTTACAGCAGCAGTGAAGAAGCTGTGGGTGAACTGGTACTCAAAACTCATTAATATTCTTCCCAGCAAATGGAGAGAATGCTGTACACAGGGAGAACTCCAAGAACAGGAGTCAGGGAATAAGGATCTGTGTTTGATTTTTCCAGCAGATGGGTGTGTGACCTTTCAATTTAATATCCTGGAGCCTGGCTTTCCTCATTTCTGACAAGAACGCATTGGCCTAATTTATACCAAAGTTCTTCAGATACTAATCTTAAGTGGTAGCTTTTATCTAATTTAAGTTGTCTTGGGCTCCAACATGTAGAAGATCTATCACTAAAGAGAGTGCTAGATGCTTGGCCCTGTGGTTTCACAGGACGTAATGGCGCCCATCCAGATTATAGAATTAAGCCACCTCAATTTACTCCTCTTGTGATCACTCCGTTTTACTTCCTACCATGATCACTGCACCAAAGCCTTTTAAAGAGGGTCATAACTGGACAAGGTATGAAGAGAGTTCAGATATTCCCACCCAAGGGATGGGTCAAGTCCTTCCAGGAATCACCACTTCATGCTCCTCACCCTGCTATCTTTGCCTACCTCTCAGTCCACCTTGGGGTGCATCCATTATAAAAGCCTGAACAAACTTTCAGAAGAGCTAATGACTGAATATTTTTCGCTTAGTGTCTCAGGTAAAAGAGGCTTGATATAAATTTCCATCATCTTAGGGCTTGGGCGGGGGCGGGGGCGCTCTCTGTCTTAGGTCACCAGGCTGTACCTGCCAACCCCCTTTGTCCACACATGCCTCTCTCTGAGGCTATGAAGTAGGTACCATAGCTTAGGAGTCTCTACTGTGGGTTACACATTTTTTCTTAAGAAGGGGATAAACCGGGGTGCCTGGGTGGCTCAGTCAGTTAAGGGTCTGCCACTCAGGTCATGATCCCAGAGTCACGAGATCAAGCCCAACATGGGGCTCCCTACTCGGTGGGGAGCCTGCTTCTCCCTCTCTCTGTGCCCCTCCCCCTGCTTGTGTTCTCTCTCTCGCAAATAAATAAAAATATATTTAAAAAAAAAAGGGGGGGGATAAACCTAAATGAATCCTGTATCTAACCCTTCAAGTTAGCTTTGGATAGAAATCTATAGGTAGATAGTTGAGATTAAAAAGCCCATCTATAGGGTTAAAAAAGAACAAATGACTTACATTTAAAATTATACCATTGGTGGGAAAAGGCAGCTTAACAGCAATTTTTAGCGATAACATCGTATTGATGTTGTCCAGCAGTGCCAAACCCCCAGAGAGAAAATTTAAGCAAAACTTTGAAAAAGATAGGATGAATTACAACTCTGGAGTAGCATGAGAAATTTGACTACTTGATCTTACAGGCCACCCAATATCTACTTATAACAAATTCCCATACTTAATTTTAAAGGTCATAGTTTGAGAAATATATATATATCAGATACACATATCTGATATATGTAGATATGTGCATGTTTATATATATATATATATTTTTTTTTTAAACTAGGCTTTCCTATATATTTCCCATTAGACTTCAGATGAGAAACAAAAATTTTTAATAAGGATATACAGAGCTATGACTAGAAACACATTTTATATCCCCTATTTCCCTGAGTTGTTCACAATGAATGATATGAAGTTTTTATTAACTTATGAAACTTTCAATATTACAATCCTAAATTATATTCCCATAAAGTTCACAAGTGTGTTTTCTCAGTATTGCTCATTGAAATTTGGCCTGAGTAATCACTTAATTTTTCACTTTTCACTTGTTCATTCTTTTATTCCTTTCCTCCATCACTACTACAAAATATGAAGATTCACTCAACAATCATATACTGATTCCTCAATAGTTACATAAGTTTCTGAGAACTTTGCCCATCAGACATCTTAGCCTTCTCTAAATTCTCTTCCTGACTAAATCTGAAATTGGCTTCACCATTTCTTAAACTTCTTACAGCTTAGTAAAGTAAAAACCATTTTATGAACTCACTGTATCCCTTCAAGATAATCAATACTAGGAAGTGTATTCAACTGTCAGAAATAACTTCAGACAATAATTACGGAGCACAATGGCAGCTTCTCATTCATCAATGTAAAAAATGTCTACAGGCAGAAAAAGAATATCTAAGGCATAGGAGATTCTTCTCCTGAAATATGCTGTTTGTTTGTTTTTGACATACCCAATAGCTGGGCTTAATTGTGGAGAGTGCTTGCTTTGTAACAAAATGGTGACGCCATTACAAGGAAGTGGTTCATTCCGGCAGCTGTTCCTCAGCATACCTGCATCACAGATGACAAAAGACTGCTCTAGTTATTAACACTGTGCTTTGTTATCATCCTTTGATGCGGGAGCCTACACCACATTTAAAGCGTAATAAAGCTATTTCCCCCCAAAGAGTTCTATCAGAGTTTGGAGAAAATATTTATTTAGCAAGCCTATAGTGTCAGCTATTTATATTTTGAATATAGCTGGAAAACTGAAAGGTTTTAAGTAACAAATGGAATGAATGAGAAAAATATGTTTGGTCCTAAGGAGGGCTAAGCAAATGCACATGGCTAGTTCCAAACAACCCGAGCCACATGTCTCCCTGATTACAGCCTAACAGTATCATTTTTTGGTCTCACGGATCACAACTTTCCATGTATTAGATTTAAGAGTGAGAATATTAGCTTTGTGCTCTTTCCAAAGAAACTCATAAAAAGTCCATTATATTTTATATTCTTTCTTCTTTAGAGCATTAGAATTATGAAAAATTAAGCTCTTCCTTATCAAAATTGTATGTCACCTTGTAGATCATAGGAAAAGCATTAAAAATAGAATAAAAAAATCACACAATGAACTTCATGAAAAGGGACTACAGGACTTCTCTTAGCTCACTGTCATAAAGGCATTTCTTTGTAAGGTAGTTTCAGTAAGACTGGGATCTGGATTTTATTTAAGTTCAAAAGGATGTTCTTTCAAGAAACACTTATTGGATGGTTACTATATGCCACATGATACTGTTAGTACTACAGAGACATACCAATTAATCCTGAGAAAGATACTATTCACTAGCCATTTTAGTTTTATTTTATTTTTACATCTTATAATAGATGTGAAAACAGAAGGTCAGAGTTGTCAACTAACTTCCCCTAAGATCCATAGCTCTGAAGTAAATAAAATCAAATTAAAGTGCACATCTAATTCCAAAGCCTTTGTTCTTTGCATCATATCACGCTGCTTCCATCGACTCCCCTATTTATTGTAGCCTAATGGGTTACCTTCAAGATGCTTAGTGTTCATAGCCATTTTAATTTTACCATGATGTTATTGTACTTCCTTCTTTTTTTTTTTTTTTTTTTTTGTAGGTGTATGGAGTGAGGATGGGTTTCTTCAAATTGGGAAGAGAAGGTAATCCCCTTAATTTAGGATTCCCTTAAGAGCATGAATTTAAATATGATTTCTGTCCCTTACAAAACTGTTTTTTTTTTGGAAAAGTTATTTAACTTCCTAAACCATGATGACCTCCCTAATAAGTTGGCATATTGATCATTTCTTTTTCTATTATCACATTTTGGGAAGCAACTGCTATTGCCACACTTTAATATCAGGATCTTCAACTCACTGGAGCCAGGGTTCGGGCATCTAACGCAGCTTCCTGAACACTTTGTTGTTCCTTTCACCAACATCACCTAAGCCACAGCACCCTCTCACTGCATCTATAATGCTGTCACGGCCAACTGTACCAGAAACACACAAGCACCAATTCTCATACCCGTAGGGCTGCTGTTTGCTTTGTATTCATTCCATAAGTGGGCATTTGTTGAGATACAGCCAAGTATTGCTGGATTTTAGTGTTCCTTAACAAGCTTGTTTACAATTTCAACATCCACAGTTGTAAAATTATGAACCTAGAAAGTCCAAGGAAGAGTTCTGATCTAGACACAATAACAGAAATGGTTGTCTTGGATACATACGGCTAACAGACACATGAAAAATGTTCAACATCACTAGCCATCAGGGAAACACAAATCAAAACCACAATGAGATACCATCTTACACCAGTTAGAATGGCAAAAATTAACAAGACAGAGAACAACAAGTGTTGGTGAGGATGCAGAGAAAGGGGAACCCTCTTATGCTGTTGGTGGGAATGAAGGCTGGTGCAGCCACTCTGGAAAACAGTATGGAGGTTTCTCAAGACGTTAAAAATAGAGCTACCCTACGACCCAGCAATTACACTACTAGGTATTTACCCCAAAGATACAGATGTCATGAAAAGAAGGAGCACCTGCACCCCAATGTTCATAGCAGCAATGTCCACGACAACCAAACTGTGGAAGGAGCCAAGATGCCCTTCAACAGACGAATGGATAAGAAAGATGGGGTCCATATATACAATGGAATAGTACTCAGCCATCAGAAAGGATGAATACCCACCATTTGCGTCGACATGCACGGAACTGGAGGGGATTATACTAAGTGAAATAAGTCAAGCAGAGAAAGGCAATGATCATATGGTTTCACTCATATGTGGAACATAAGGAATAGCGTGGAGGACCACAGGGGAAGGGAGGGAAAACTGAATGGGAAGAAATCAGAGAGGGAGACAAACCATGAGAGACTCTGGACTCCAGGAACAAAGCTGAGGGTTGCAGAAGGGAGGGGGTTGGGGGGATGGGGTAACCAGGTGATGGGTATTAAGGAGGGCACGTGATGTGATGAGCACTGGGTGTTATACACAACTAATGAATCGTTGAACACTACATCAAAAACTAATGATGTACTATATGCTGGCTAATTGAGCATAATAATAAAAAAATGGATTAAAAAAAAGGAAATGGTCGTCTTGGGATACACTCAATGCACAGAAAACTTAGCCTTATATACTGATGAAAACAGAAGTGAATAAATTAATCCAAATTAATCATCCAACTGGGAAGATGAGAAAAAGAAAAAGTAAACAAAAAGAAAATATAAAGAAAATAATAAAGATGAAAGAAAAATTTCACGCAGTTGAAAAGAGAAAGTAAAATAAATAAGTTTTTTAAAAAATCTGTAGGGGCACCTGGGTGGCTCAGTCAGTTAAGTGTCCGCCTTTGGCTCAGGTCATGATCTCAGGGTCCTGGGATAGAGCCCCACATTAGGCTCCCTGCTCAATGGGGAGTTGGCTTCTTCCTCTGCCCCTCCCCCCCTCTCTCTTGCACTCTCTCCCCTGCTCTGTCTCTGTGAAATAAAATAAATAAAATCTTTTAAAAAAATCTATAGAACACATCCACCACTTGCTAACCTAATCAAGTAAAGAAAGCACAATATAAAAAAAAAAAATAAGATGACTTGGGAAAATAATCACTAAAGGACTACATTGTTTAAATTGTGCTGGATTTCTCCCATTTGCCCCTCCTTACCTTCTTTGCTCTGCCCCATGCCAAAGGAAGGCTGACAATTTGCAAGCTTCCTTTCCCTCTGGTTTTCATTTGGGTTTGGCCAAATGGAAAATCAGAGCATGGTAAGGAAATGAGATTGGGCTATTTATTGCCCCCAAGAACCGCCCAATGAGCTACTCTGGACTATCTGCATTCCTTCCCCAAAACTACAGTTCCTGCTAGGCAGCCTTCACTATAAAACCACCCTATTTCCAGTAATCACTCTTGCCCTTCGCCCCTTCCCTGCATTGGTGAGAGCTCCCCACTGTTACAAGTCCAATATCCTGTACTATTCCTCTTTGAGTTCCTTAAACCTTGCCCACTTTCCTCAGAATGCTCAGGTTAAATATGCCAACTATTTCTTGCCAGGATTCTAACAGAAAAATCATAGTATATATAGTGTTTGCAAATACATGTGAAAAACAGGTTAAATTGATAGTTTTCTAAGAAATATAATTTATCAAAATTGGTTCTAATAGAAAGAAAAAGTACGAACAGATAGCAAAGGTAGAAGGAACAGAGAAAGTTGTCAAGTAACTACCCCCTCCTAAAAGACCAAGCCCAGGCCCAAAGGAACACAGCCAATTCAGCAAAGGCCAAATAGACCCAATGCCACTTAATGGTTTCAGTGCACAGAAAAAGAAGGGACATTTACAAAATGTTTTTATGAAGTGAATTTAACACTGATGCAAAAACTGGATAGAAACTGGACAATAAAGAAACATACAGACCAGTCTCACTTCTGACAGTCAAAGCAATAATCCCAAATAAAATATTAGCAAGCAGAATTCATGAAGGCATCACAACAGCAGCATATCAGGGGCAAGTAAGGTTTTCTCAAGAAGTCTAAGAATGGTTTCATATTAAGTAACTTATTAAAATAGCTCACAGTATTAATAGAGCTCAGGAGAAAGATCATGTGATAAACTTCATAGACGCTAAAAAGATACTCAAAAAAATCTTCAGCATCCATTTCAGATTAAAAGCTCAATGATTATATTTCAAAGTATTATTACACACACATGTGCATGCCCCAAAGCCAGCATTTTACTTAATAAGCACCAAGAGCATCACTGCTATAATGAATAAGGCAAAGATGCCCACATTCCCTGCTACTATTTAATGCTTTATTTGAAGTATTAGACATTTCTGCACAGCAAAGGAAACAAACGACAGTGAAAAGGCAACCTACAGGTTACGAGAAAATATTTGCAAATCATGAATCTAATAAGTGGTTAATATCCAATATAAATAAGGAACTCCTACAACTCAATAGTGAAAAAAACAAGTAACCCAATTAAAACACGGGCAAAAGACCTAAATGGACATTTCTCAAATGGCCAACAGACACATGAAAAGATGCTCAATATCACTAATCATCAGGGAAATGCACATCAAAACCACAATGAGCTGTTCCTACAAAACTGTTAGAATGGCTATTATCAAAAAGATGAAAGATAACAAGTGCAGTGAAGAGCAAGGGAATGTGGAAAAGAGAACGCTTGTATACTGTTGCTGGAAATGTGAACTGACGCAGCTATTATGGAAAACAGTATGAAGATTCCTCAAAATATTAAAAAGAGAACTACACTATGATCCAGCAATGCCACTTCTGAGTATACACCCAATGGAAACGGAAACAGGGTATCGAAAAGATATCTGCATTCTCATGTTTAGTGCAGCCTTATTCCTAATAGCCAAGATACGAAACAACCAGTGGTTGTCAATGGATAAATGGATTAAGAAGATGAGAGAGAAAAAAAAAAAGATGTGAGACGCGCACGTGCGTGCACACACGCAAATATTATTCAGCCATGAAAAAGAAGGAAATCCATGGGGCACCTGGGTGGCACAGCGGTTAAGCGTCTGCCTTCGGCTCAGGGCGTGATCCCGGCGTTATGGGATCGAGCCCCACGTCAGGCTCTTCCGCTATGAGCCTGCTTCTTCCTCTCCCACTCCCCCTGCTTGTGTTCCCTCTCTCGCTGACTGTCTCTATCTCTGTGGAATAAATAAATAAAATCTTAAAAAAAAAAAAAAAAAAAAAAAGGAAATCCTAGCATTTGCAACAATACGAATGGACCCTGAGGATATTACCCTAAGTGAGATAAGCCACACAAAGAAAGCAAATACCGTAAGTTACCACTTACATGTGGAAACTAAAAAGGCTTTAAGTCATAAATACAGAGAGTAAAATGGTGGTTACCAGAGGCTGGGAGGTAGGGAAATAGGAGTGATGTTGTTTACGGGTACAAACTTGCAATTAACAGACAAATAAGTCCTGGAGATCTCATGCACAGAACAGTGAATATAGACAATAATATTGCACTATAATCCAAGTTGCTAAGAGACTAGGTCTTCATTACTCCCATCACAAAAAAGAAAGGATAATTCTGGGGTATACCAGTGGTGCAAACTGTTATTACAATGGCAATCATATTATAATACATAAATGTGTCAAGTAAAAAATAAATTTAAGTATTTTAATCAAATTTTCAAAAGCAAGTAAAAGGGGGAAATTCTAACAAATTCCATGAACGTTTAGCTTTCTGAGGCTATTCTACCAGAGTCAGGAATAGCAAATCTAGAGTCTAGGGTAGAAACAACAAATGCCAGTTCTCACCAGAACTTCTCATTGCATTTATCACTGAGTAGCTGAGCAGACAAATCAATAAAATGCAAAATAAATTTCGGGTGACTCCTTTTTCCTTGAAAATAAATGATGAACGATTAGATTTGTCTGATGTTTTAGAAGAGCTGACGTTTTAGAATAGGGACATGCACAGATTACTTGGCTGCGAGTACTTCAGGAGTGTAGTAAGCACCACGGAGATGAAAATATTTAAAATGAATTCTAAGGGGCGCCTGGGTGGCTTAGCTGTTAAGGGTCTGCCTTCGGCTCAGGTCATGGTCCCAAGGTCCTGGGATCGAGCCCCGCATCGGGCTTCCTGCTCAGCAGGAAGCCTGCTTCTCCCTCTCACACTCCCTTTGCTTGTGTTTCCTCTCTCACTGTCTTTCTCTGTCAAATAAAATGAATTCTAAAACGAGGGCCAAAAAAGGAGTTATGAAATCTCACTAATAATTTTTGGAACAGTTTCAAGACTTTCAAATGATCAGCCATGTCTGGGTATGTGTCCAAAAGAATTCACAGCAGGATCTCTAAGAGATACATGGACACCCACATTCATTGCAGCATTCTTCACAATAGCCAAGAGGTGGAAGCAACGCCAGTGTCTGTTGGCGGGTGAGTGGATAAAGAAAATGCGGGAGACGCATACGGTGAAATATTATCCAACCTTAAAAAAGAAGATCTTCTTGCATACTACAACATGGATGAAGCTTGAAGGAGGCTAGGTGAAATAAGTGAGTCACTCAAAAAAACCCATAAAAACTGAAGACAAAGAAACAACTACAGTGTGACTATACTCCTAGGAGGCAGCGACAGTAGTCCCACTTACAGCGACAGCAAGTGAAATGGTGGTTACCCCATGACGGTAAAGCACAGTGTAAGACAGAAATCTGGGGAAGAGAGGAAGGGAAGTACAATAAGAGATCATGCTACAAGTAAAATGGCTATGAAAACCAAGCATCTTGAAGGTAACCCATTAGACTAGAATAAATAGGGGAGTTTATGGAAGCAGCGTGATGTAAGGCGAACAGAGAGGAAAAAGTGCTAGAGATCTGTTGCACAACGTGAACATACTTAACGCTACTGAAATGTCCTCTTAAAAATGGCTAAGATGGTACATTTTACAATATGTGGCATTTGTTTGTTTGTTTGTTTTTACTGTTTTTAAAAAAATCAGCCACGGATTTGGTTCACCACAGTTACCACAGTGATTAGACATAAGGACTTTATGATGGATCAAAACTGGATTTGAACCCTGGCTGGACTGCATTCTAATACTGTAACTTTGCAAACATTACATGAACTTTTTGCGCCTATGCTACTATGCATAAAATGGAGACCTGTAACAGCCCAGAGTCAGGAGACAGAGCGCTCAGATTCTAGTACCATCTGTGCCACTTACTTTTTATAACTTCGTGAAATTTACTTAACCTTCGCAAGCCTCAGTTTTTTAATGTGTAAAATATGGATTATACCATATTTTGCTTTTAAGGATAAAATGAGATAATGTACTAATAGCATATCACTGTATATCAGGCATATCATATTCACTAATTAAACCAATATTTATTAAATACACAATATCTGCCAGGCACTGTTCTAGACGCCAGGTACAGGCCTAAGGATTGCGTAGCTGGTCATGGGAGAGTGTGGGCCTGGAGCTGGAGTAGGCTTGGCAGGGTCCCCGAACAGGCCAAGGGACCCCGTAACAGCAGCAGTCAGTGATGGGGGAGGGGCAGGAGATGAAGTTAGCGCAGTGACAGGGGCCGGATCCCTCAGGGCCCTGAACTCGATTGTAAGGACTTCGATTTTGACACTGAGCGAAACGCAGAGCTATTAGAGGGTTATAACAGAGAAATAACCTAAACTGACTTATATCTCAAAAAAACAAAAAACAAAAAAACTCATGTGGCTTCTGAGTTGAGAACAGATCTTAGGGGGCACTGGTAGTGGTAGGGACTTGGATTTTTTTTTTTTTTTAAGTAGTAGCTGCAACTGATACTATATTTTATTATTATGTTTTACCAAATAAGCACGAAATACCCACAACGCCATGTTGAAAATTCCAGCTTGCGCAGAAGACGATAGGCAGTAAATGCAGAGTCAACATGGATAGGCTGGGTGAAAGCACTGACCTGGCACTATGACCTGGAAGTTTTGAGCTCTAAGACTCTACCTTCAAAGGCAGAAAACAGGAAGTGGAGGCTGGTCTGCACTTTCCAGGGGGCTTATTATTCCCCCTCTGACTGGGATCCAACAGGTTCATGGAAATGCTGGGCAGTGGTGGAAATATTAGTCTGGTATTTGACTTAGGACAACTCTTTATCTTCTTAGTTTTTCTTGAGCTAGCAGTAAATATCATTACACCTTTTCGCTCTTGATGACTAAGTAACAAAAGCACACAAGTAAACACTTTTAAAACATGGAGAAAATGCAGGTAATCTCGAACTTGTCAAGGAATCAGTTCCTCCTGAGTAACTTGTATGTTCCCATCGAACTCAGAGTGACAAGCAGAGTCAGGAGAGCGACCTCTGACACCTTACGTGATCGCTCTCACCCTCCACCTGGATTCTTTTCTGACAGCATTCTTCCATCTCTTGCTTTCCACGTGTCTGCTAGAGCCACACAGGCCTCCTTCCTGTGGTCCAAGCACATGTGTACTGTCATGAATGGTGCTCCTCAAAAAGACGTGTCCTGTGTAACATAAATATGGCCTTATTTGGAAAAAAGGTTCTTTGCAGATGTAATTAAGTATCTTGACTGAAATCATTCTGGATTACCAGGGTGGGCCCTAAATTCAGCAATAAGCGTCCTTACAAATTACACAAAAGAAGACACAGATACGCCGAGAAGGCCAAGCCGGAGACACAGAGGAGAAGGTCATGCGGAGATGAAGGCAAAGATTAAAGCGATGCAATCACAAGCCGTCAGAACTGGAAGAGGCAACGAAGGATTCTTGTTTCAAACCTTTGGAGGGAATGTGGCCCTGTTTGCAGCTTGATTTCAGACTTCTGACTTTTAGGATTGTCAGAGAATATATTTCTGTTGTTTCAAGCTGCCTGGTTTACGGTAATTTATTACAGTAGCTCTAACTAAAACAACCATACACCAGATATTCTCCTCTCAGGGCCTTTGCACTTGCTGTTTCCTCTGCCTGGACCATTCTCTTCAGATATTTGCAAGACTATCTCCAGCAATGCCTTTAATTCTTTGTTCAAGTGTCACCTTGTCCATGAGGCCTACTGTGACCACCCTGTTTAAAACTGCAACTTGTGGGGCACCTACGTGGCACAATCGGTTAAGCATCTGACTCTTGGTTTTGGCTCAGGTCATGATCCTGGGGTCATGGGATCGAGCCCCACGTCGGGCTCTGTGCTCAGCATGGAGTCTGCTTGAGATGCTCTCTCCCTGTCCCTCTGCCCCTCCCCCCTGTTCTCTCTCTCTCTCTCAAATAAATATTTTAAAAAGTACAACTCGTGTGACATTCCCTATCCCCCTTCCTAGTGTTATTTTTCAAAACCACTTTTTCATGTATTATATAACTTGCTACTTGAATTTTTATTACTTGCTGTATGACTTTCCCAGTGTTGCTATAACAATTACCACAAACTGGGTGGCTTATGACAACAGAAATTTCTCAAAGTTCCGGAGGCTGTAAGTTTGAAATAGAGATGTCAGTCAGGCCATGCTCCCGCTGAAGGCTCTAGCGAAGGATCCTTCCTTGCCTCTTTCTAGCTTCTGGTGGTTGCCGGCAATCTTTGGCATCCATGGCTTATAGATGCATCACTCCAATCTCTGCCTCCGTTGCCACGGCGTTTTTCCTCTCTGTTGGTGTCTGTGTCCAAATTTTCCTCTTCTTATGAATAGGATACAGGCCATTGGATGAGGGACCACCCTAATCCACTAGGACCTCAATTTAATTTTGTTAGTTTTTATTGATTGATTGTTATCCAACATGGGGCTTGAACTCACAACCCTCAAGATCAGGCGTTGAATGCTTTTCTGACTGAGAGAGCCACACTCCCTGGACCTCATTTTAATTTGATCACATCTACAAAGATCCTGTATTCATACAAGGTCCTTCACCTTCACAGATACTGGGAGTGAGCACTACAGCATGCCCCCCTTTCGGGGGCACAACTGAACCCATAATACCTGTCTCCCTCTACTAGACGGTAAGCTCCATTAGAGCAGGCATTCTTGACCATGTAGAAGCTAGAGCTGTTCAAGCCGTGAGACTCTCGATAATCATTTGTTGGAAAAACAAGTAAATGAATACGTGCTCATGAAATCAGGAGATACAGTCAAATTAGTTGGCTATAGACAAAAATTCTGCAAATTCTTAGAAAGATATGCTAGGATATGCACATCTCCAGCCATAAGAATAAGCAATATGTTGACTAATTCATGGAATTAATATATTTTCAAAGGAAATATATTACCCTCCCAAAGCATTCAGAGTCACTCACTTGTTTCCGAGCCTCTTCTTTTAGGTAAATAATAGCTTTTTTCCTTGCTTTTATGTCACTGGTATAAACTTGTAGTCCTTACTTCTTTGTACCCCACGTCTTTGCTGCCTCAAACGGAAGTACTTGTTAATAGGATTTAATCCATTGGTTAAACGTTCAGCGGGCGCCTGGGAGGCTCAGTTGGTTAAGCATCTGCCTTTTGGTCTCAGGTCATGATCCCAGGGTCCTGGGATCCAGTCCCACATCGAGCTCCCCGCTCAGCGGGGAGCCTGCTTCTACCTCTGCCCCTTCCCCCTGCTCGTATGCTCTCACGTGCGCTCGTGCTCTCAAATAAACAAAACATTAAAAAAAATAAATTAAAAAATACAAAATAAATAAAACGTTCAGCACCTGAACAGCCGAAGTCAAAATTATAAATTCCAATGTGAGGTTTCCAAGTATAAAACAATGTCCAGTCTCTGACATTTATTGAATGCTTCACCATATTAATGTCGTTAAAAAAAAGCTCTCTAAAAGGTAAATCATTTCAGAGCAAGAGCTCAAATTTCTATTAATAGCAATAGGTACCGTTCATTCTTTACGTGAAAACCGTTGGTGACAACATTATTCAAAGCAGAACCACTTAAGAAGGCCTCTGCAGGTCTGTATCTAATATCAGAAGCCACTGCACACCGCTCAAAAAGAGTAACTGTTCAGTTCAGTCACCAACTGAGTCCTGATTGTGATAACAGGACAGCACAGAAGGTCTGTACTCCTTCTACCTCAACACATTTCTTTTAATGAGTAGGAGTTGTGATCTTTTCTTCTATAGAACAAAACCTAACATAAGGAGAAAAAGTAATGTACTAGGTATTTTCAAATGTCATTTTTCAAATATATTTTTGTCAATATGGATGCCTGGTGTATGATTATGAAATGTTAAAATATCCTACTGAGGCTTTCTTCCTATTTTACTAAGCTCCTTTGCAGGAGAAGCAGCAGCAGCGCCATCTTCTGGAATAAATGGAATGTGAAATAATTAACGGCGTTTGTAAAACTCGGAGTCCCAAGGAAAAAATAGATCACCTACATGTATGTAGCACGATGAAAGCCCGCAAATCAACGTTAGGTGTTAATCATCACAGAAGAAATTAACATGGAATGAATTTCTGACGTCAAGGAACAACTGCATAAGGGCAGCAAACCTCTCTTGCAGAGAAGATTGTGTGGGTAGCTCACGCCATTGTGGCATTTTTAACATATAAATGACACACAATAGGAGGAAAATCTATGTTCCAGAAATGAACTGGAAAAAAAAAGTATATCATGAGATCCAACTAGATTCAAACCCCTTTGCAATGGGAAAGTAGAAGAGACGGAGAAAAAAAAAATTCTGTGATATTTTTCCTGCCTGCTATTGAAGATAATGCATAATATAAAATGGAATAAAGCAGCTCACAAGAGAAAATTACTGCAGCACACCATACAGAGAGTCACTGAATGGTACAGCAGGGTTGTATCTGGGACAGGTCAGTCAGGGCACCAATCACAACGGGCACTAAAACCGTCCCTGGGAAATTACAGTAATGAAGAAAGAAATGATCATTTCTGAGAGAGTGCAACAGATTGGCTAAATGGAACACCTGGATTTGGGACAAGTTAGGAGCCTCCTATCTGGCGGGAAACTTGTGAAACCCCCCCCCCCCCCCCCCGCCGAAAACTGGGCCAGCGTGGTAGGCAGAATTCTAAGATTCTAGGCCCTTGGTGTGCACTCACCTTCTCCCAGCTATTCCAACACTGAACTAGGCATTACTGGAAAGAAATCTTGCAATGAGTCCATCTTAAGGTACAGAGAGCATTGAGGTGGGCCCCAATTTAATCAGATGAGCCCCTTAAAAGCACAGAATTCTCTGTGGCTGGTTGCAGAAGACAAAGTCAGAGAGTAGAAGTGCCACTGCTGGCTTGAGGATAAGGGAGGCCACATGTCAAGGAACACAGGTGGCATCCGAAGCTGAGAGTGGTCTCCGCTGACTTCTGCCAGCACGAGCACACTCAGAAGGGGATTCTTTGCCAGTCTCCGTATAACTCAGTCTAGCAGACCCCGAGATTTCAGCCCGTGACACCCTGAGGTGAGAACCCGGCCCTGCCCTGAACCCACACAACCGTGGCATAATACGTGACTGGTGTTTGAAACCACTAAGTTTGTCACCATTTATTATTTAGAAATAAAAAAATTAATAGATGAGAATAGATACACCAAAATTACTTTGCAAGGAACACAGTTCCTGTGACCATCCAGCTTTAATATTTGCTGAGGGGGCTACAGGTTTTGCCCTTTCTTCTTATAATGCTTAGTTGAACTTTTAAATAAATATTTGGGGACACATTAAAAGATTAATGCCTTGTCAGGCTCCACATTATCAGCTTTCTCAGTGGGCCTGCGGCATTAACTCACACTCGGGTGCCTTCATGTCTGCCAATAAGCAGGAGTGAAAATAAAAATACGAACAGCCGGTACTGCATGGGCGCGGGCCTATCATTCAGATGCCCCGTCTCTCGGAAAGGCGGCTAGCTGGTTACCATACTGGCACTGGCCAAGTATCGTCTCTGCCAAAAAACCGTGCTCCTGGTGGGAAACAGGCAAGAACAAAGCTATGAAAGGGGTAAAACATCTTGGAAGGCAGGAAATAGGACAGGTTTGCTAAGCTCATTTTATCTAAGAATTGTCCCTCCTCAGCTTCTGGAAGGTGCAGTTGTCTCAAAAGCTCCAGCCTCAGGGTTGCCAGATTTAGATGAAGGAAACAACATGACATGGAGTTAAATTTTAATTTCAGATAAAGCATCAATATTTGGTATACATATGGGTCCAAAATATTGTACCTATCCAACGTAGACCAGCTTACCCTGAACCAAACACTCAGTATTACATGAGACCTATTTATATAGAAAAAAATATTGTTCATCTGAAATTCACATTTAACTGAGCATCCTGTGTTTTGTTGGACAACTCTACTTATCACTGTCTTCCTTCCTACTCAAGTTATTTTTTGCTTAAAATAGAAGTTTCAGGGGCCGCCTGGGCGGCTCAGTCGGTTTAGTGTCTGACTCTGGATTTCAGCTCAGGTGGTGCTCTCGGGATCCTGAGATTGAGCCCCACGTGGCGCTCTGTGCTGAGCGTGGAGCCTGCTTAAGATTCTCTGTCTGCCCCTCCCTGGCTCACTCACAAGGGTGAGCGCCCTCTCTCTCGCTGTCTCTCAAAAAAAAAAAAAAAGAAGAGAGAGAGAGAGATCTAAGTTTCAGGTCCTTCTGTCTACGAAAATATACTACAGTAAGAACCCACATCTTCACCATTCCTATACATGGGCCCTGAAACTTTGCAGATGATCCTCATCAAAAGTTTATCCCTCCCCGCCCCCCGCCACTGACTTCGATTTCGGCCATGCTACTTTCTTTGACCAGTGAAATAGGGCAGACGTGGCAGTGTGCATTAAGAACCTTGTGGGTGTTTCCACTTCCCCACTAGAACCTCTTTATCGACTTGAGTCCCAGGAGGAGGCTGCAGCCACCCCAGCCAAGCCCAATCTAGAAAAGTTTACTCACAGTGATGAGGGAGCAGAAAGCTAGCTGCGGACAAAGCAGAAGCTGGCACCCTACACCGCCGCCTCCCCCATGTGTTATGTGTGACATCCCTCGGGCACTCCTGGCTACCCTAAAGGAAGAACAAAGGGTTAACTGATAGAGACCACAGTCCTGCAGGACAGGAGTCTTCCTCAGTTTACACATGTCCTAGCGATTTACAAGGAAGCAGCTTTCTTATCAATAGCCTAACTTCCAGAGACCCATAACTCAGTTTCCTGAAGCCCTAACATCATCCTCCGCTCCATAAAATTGAGGGAGGCTGAGGCACAAGGAAATGTAAATAAAACTGAATTTCTTTTAAACCTGCAGCCCATTGATAAGGACGTGTGATAGGAGGAAAGTAACATTCCTCCAGGAAGCTCCCAACTATCTTACCATTAACGCCTTACTAGAGGGGTAAACAACCTTAACCTGACAGTGGCAAGGCCTCCGGTATCCTGTGAGTCTTCCTTAACATATGAAAGTACTTTCTCAACCTCCCTTTTCCTCATCTCCCCCAACCCCACAGTATATAATCCGCCACCCCTCACAACCCGGGGCTGCAGCTCTTTCTGCCCACGGGTCCTGTCCCCGTGCTTTAATAAACCACCATTTTGCACCAAAGACGTCTCAAGAATTCTTTCCTCGTCGTCGGCTCCGGACTCCACCCCACTGAACCTCACCGATATCCCACAACCACATCAACAGCCAGTCGGCAGACCCGTGAGCAAAGACACACACCCCGCT
This sequence comes from Ursus arctos, assembly GCF_023065955.2. Classification (NCBI taxonomy): domain Eukaryota; kingdom Metazoa; phylum Chordata; class Mammalia; order Carnivora; family Ursidae; genus Ursus; species Ursus arctos. Next base: position 20,845,246 of record NC_079873.1, on the reverse strand, counting down.
TGTTTGCCGGGGAGATTCCCGCACTTGCTTATTTACACGGCACCACTGCTACGTAGGTAACTCCCACTTCCCTTCCCACTCCACGGTGACGGTGTTAAAAGAGAATTCAATACCCACAATACCGGCTGGTTTTAGAAGCCACGAAAGAAAGAAAATCAGTCCCTGTACACGTAAGGATAGATACTACTACCCCTTTGGCTCCCTCAGAGGCTTCGGGAGAAGGCCCGGGGAGAGCACTAGCGGGGGAAGGGAGACATATCAAACGTTACTCTAATGCTCCGAGAGTTGTTGTCTTGTCATGTCCCTGTTTTATTTTGAACTGTCATGCTGAGCTTTATTGAGAATTACAGCGTTGATAGGGAGGATTTGATAAAGCCTGTGCAGCATTACTTTTCTGGAAGTCTAGGCTTTTTTTTTTTTTTTTTCATTTTACCCACTGTCTATCTAATCAAGCACTTCTGATTTTCTTATATCTACCTAAGGATTAGAGCTAAATAACTTTATTAAAGGCCAATGAACTGTAGTTCAATTCTCTCACACTCAGATCTATTTTCCTGCGGATGTGAAGGCTTTAACATACACACACACCCTTGCAATTTGATTTCTCTTCCAGTACACTTTCTAAGAGTATGTGTACTTGAGCATTTATTTTTAATATGATTGATACTGTAGCAGATACTCAGTAAATCTCTATGCCACACAGCCTTTCAATTACAGATTGAAGTAATAGCTTATACTTGTTCATTTGGCTTTTATGACAAAGAACAGATAAAGCGTGAATCTCACTGGATGGTTCCAAGACTGATGATGGAATATCGGGCCATGTATTTCTGGTGTGTCATCTCTCCGAGTTCATCTGGATATCATCACCAAAAGTGTCCTGAAAGCTGGTTTATGCAGCATTCTATCAATTGGACATCTCTATTAAGCAGCTCTTCTTCTCTTTGCCAGGGTAATGATTGCAAGCATATCTACAAGACCCTAAAATGCCTCCTCGCCAGCGATATTAAATTATATCCAAGGTCGTTCTTCTGCTGCACATACATTACTGAACTTAGTGCTCCCAGAGCCGGGAGAGCACGCCTGGTGCGCCCAGCAGCGTTCCATCTGCTTAATTACAACAGGCTGGGCTTTCTTCTACCACACAGGTAACGGACTTTACTGAGGGTACGTTGTCTCTAGGGGTCATCTATATTTGCTCCCAGAAATCAAAGATCTACTGCCCTTCGGGGAGTCCGCATCAGCGTAAGCGCAGCCGGTGTGCTTGACACACATCAGGGACGTGAGGATGATCTTAAGGGAACGCTCTGCTTCTCCCAGCGTGGCCTGCGGGACCGCGGCAGCACGTAACATCCTTAGAAATGCAGGCTCTCAGGCACACCTCAGACCTACTGAGTCAGAATCTGTGTTTTATCAAGATCCCCAGATGATGCCTATGAACACCGAGGTTTGAGAAGCACAGCTCAGTGTTTACTCCAATGATGCCATTCCTCCAAGCAGCAAGATGCACTCGAGGATTTCCAGCCAGACACTTTAGATAAGCTACCCAACCAATATGTCTAAGGCTGCAACTCCATGATGAAATGGGTTTCCTACAACCTATGTCGCAAAGTTATGAATATTAAATAAGATCATACATTTTAAAACCCAAAAGGACCTGTAGAAATGTTAGCTCTTGCTACTGTTCAGTGAGTGTGCCCTCATTGTTTCATTCCCAGTGCAGTGTTCAAAAAGACTCACAACGAGGGGCCCCTGGGTAGTGCAGTCGGTTGAGTGTCCGACTCTTGGTTTCGGCTCAGGTCATGATCTCAGGGTCGTGGAATCGAGCCCCGCCTCAGGCTCTGCGCTGAGCGCGCAGAGCCTGCTTAAGACTCACTCTCTCTCTCCTTCTGCCCCTCCCCTCCCTACAAAAAGAAAGAAAATGTAAACCTGAAGCCTCTGCCCCAGAGATGCTGACGCGATACATCTGAGGTCACACCTAGGAATTGCTATTTTTAAGAGGTACCCAGCGGATTTTTGTGACCAATCAGGTTCTAGAAATGCTGTTCCAAATGAGAGTCCCCTCCAGAACTGGCTGCAGTTGCAAGTTTGCAGCCCATGGTACTTTCTTTAAAGTCAACACCATGTGCACACACACATTCTAAGAACCCAGCCCCTCAAGTGCAAGGCCCAGCTCTCATTTGACTTGCTCCGGAATTTCATTACCTCCTGGGTTTTCCTTGGTGACACAGGCCAAGAAGAAACTAGCTTCATCTGCCTTTTAAATGAACTACAGCTACCTAGACAGACCTGAGCTGACTGTCTGTCTTCTCTCACACACAGGCTGGGAATGCATGTGTTCATACTGAAGAATGTTCTCTCCCATTTCCTTTTTCAGTGCTTCTGCCCTTACCTTGGAATCCAGTCTCAATCAGCTTGCATGCTCAGCTTTATTCCTGGCGCACCCTTTGCTGCTCAGGCCTCCCAACGACGACGTTTGTACCTGAGCTGAGAATGATGTCATTCCACAAACACGAGACCTTCTCTATCTGAACCTATATTATGTTTTGAGTTCTTAGCCAGCCATTTGACTGAAATTGAAGGCCAGGAAATTCCCCAAAGGTAGGTGGCCTGCAAAGTGACAAGGTGATGGGGGTGAATGCAAGGCTCTCTCATGCTGGTTTCTATCGTGATGGCCACATGGCCATCCCGTGTGTGTGCGTGCACGCGTGTGTGTGTGTGTGCATGCCCAAGCACACAGTGTCCATGCAGGTCACTGTTTGAAACCCCTTCCCCGACCACAAGTCCCCTTCGGATGCAGGAGGTATGTGAGCCTGGTTAAGGCCACTGTCAGGGCCATGGGATACGCTCTGCGGCTCCTGCCCTGCACAGGGCACTGGGCAACTCTGTGGCAGGGTCTCAGATGCCCCGTCTTTACTCCACAGTCATGTCTCCTGCTTCCCCGTGCTCTCTGTAGGAAAGGGAGGAGACAGACGTGAACAGCAAGTGTCCTCTGTCCTTGGTTTCCACAAACCTACCCAAGATTTTAGTGCAAAGTGGCGACCAGTAGGTCCCAAGGCCCCTTCCCTTGAAACCTCAAAACCAAGTTTTGCCACCCCCTCTGACTATCTGTGCCTCATTCTGGGCAACTATCTAACCTTGAAGGGAGAACAGACTCACTCTATGGCTTCCTAATTCTTCCAAAGTCTTTGTTTATGCCCTGGGTTTTTTCATCCCCTCTAAAATGGAAGCTTTTAGAATCCAAACACCCATAACTGACCGACCTCTGCTGCCTGCTGTGAATACAGCATTAAGCATTTAACCTAACTGTCCGAATACAGGGGAGTATAAGGATAAAAGGAAATACAAGAAAAAGAAGCAAAGGCTGACATTTCAACAATATGATTTTGCTGCATAATTATTTTTCAAGTATTATGGCACCTCCCCACCCCCGCAGGTGGCCTGACGAGGGATATAGGAACTTCACGAGCAGATGAAATGAGAAGGCAGCAACCACAACTCCCAACTAACTCCGCCATGCCCCTCAGTGTTTACTTTTCTTTCTGGGAAAAAAAAAAAAAATTTGACAAAGCATCCCTCTCTTGATGTCCTCAATTAGGGTTCTACCGAGGAAGGACTTCGAACGTGACCCAAGTGTGAGCAGCACAAATACATGAAACGCCGTAGGGCACACGAAGAGAAGGGTTAATTTCCTGGCTGGCTGGTGACATCGCCCATGGCAATAGCGAGAACTTGCTCTGTGTCGGCGACTCTGTGGAGCCTTTTCACATTTATTATCCTGTTCTTTCCACAACAGGCCTATGGTTGCGTTCCTGTCATTTCTGCTATTTTCATATGAGAAACATAAGTAACTGGTCGAAGTGGTGGGTCGCAGACATAAATT